>NC_043973.1:1026176-1098274 GCF_902148855.1 Sphaeramia orbicularis
TTCTTCTTCTTCTTTCTTCTCCTTCTTCTTTCTTCTTCTTTATTGCCTATATTTAACCCATAAAGGCCTGGTGCTACTTTCATGTCAGTCCGGAGCCTCTGAACGTCAAATATGGTCATATCTGATGACCATGAAAAGATGAAGAACTGTATTTTACACCAATTACTGACATGGTTTGATAGGATTAGTGGCTTAATGAACCTCCTGTATCAGTAGAGGATTTTGGTGTGTGGTGGGTGTTTGGCTCTTTCTGGGTTAATTGTCTGGACATGTGTGTTACTGCTCTGTTGTCCTGCATCGGACAGTGGTGGATACTGACAGTAAATCCAAACAGACGAACGCTGAAAAGCAGGACAAAGGCAGGGACAGAAGTGGAGGTGGAGCAGGTTGAACCTCCGTGTGGAATGAGACATGCCTACACTGTAAAAAAAAAAAAAAAAGTAAAAAAAATGGTAATATTCTGGGAGCAGGGGTGCAGAAAAAATACTGTAAAATAAGGGAAAATAACCATCTCATAAAAATATGGTAATTTTCCATAATTAAAATACAGTTTTTGCCCTAACTTACATGAGGATTTTGCATGGTTTTTTTTGTTTGTTTGTTTTTTTTTTACTTTTTAAGGTTTAATACAAAATATTTTCATGTATTAAAACAATCAAATTACCTATAAATATATATAAGTAATTTTCAGTGAGACTCAGTTGTCCAATCCACTGATAAAAACTGTATTTGGACAGTTTATCAGTGCTTATACATGTTATACATTCACAAAAATACATTTATTCAACATTTTTGTTGTGAAACCTCCTGTAATTACACAAGATATTTGTCAATTAACAAACAAGTCCTGTTAAACTGACAGAACAAATACTTCTGTTACCGTTAATTGTCAGGAATTTTATCTGGTTTTATTTTTTTATTTTTTCACAGTATTAAATTTTAAATTAACAGTTTAATCTCACAAATAGAAAAGAAATGTTTGTGAAGTTATGATACATTTGCAAATGTATTTTAACTGTATTTTCTGTGAAAAAAGAAAACATTTCTCTTAAAAAATTGATTTTTTTTTTTTTTTGGTCATTCACAGTTTCAGTTTTTTCATGTTATTTTACATTTGACTTGTAAACTCACAGTCTGTTTATGTCATTTCGTTGATATTTTCCTGTATCTTGAAAATACAGGAAAAATCTGTAAAATAAACAGTGAAAATTCTGTTAAATTATAGATTTTTTGTAGAGTGTACATGTCATGTTATATACATGCCATCAAAACATGGGCTATTTCTGTAATAGAATAAATACACAGAACTGGGTGAGAATGAATGGCATCTGGATACATTTCCCAAATCCTTTAATTTGGCCAGTAAGCTCCAGGGCCATTGGTCCGATTTTTTCAGGTTGAGTTCTGTTATAATTTCACTGGTCCGGTCCACATGTGATCATCCTGGGCTGAATGTGTCCCCTGAACTAACAGGAGTTTGACTGTAGCAGTGCCGTTCACATAAATGTCACACAGAGAAACAAGTTAAATACGTGGAGTCATGCAGTCTGACAGGTCTGTGGCAGTTTAACCCTTGAACATCCACTCTTTTCATAGAATTAGGTTCATACTACTCATTTTGGCTTAAACCTGTCTAAAATCTGTGGCTGTGATCTGGTGGATGTGCAGACGTTTCACACAGAGTTCAGTTCTAAGGTAGAACAGAAGCTGCTTCCTTTCAAAGTGGAGTCACCCACGCTTTCAGTGTTCTTCCACCCTTAAAGAACCGCTCCCACGCTCCAAAAACGATGGGAATATTTCATTAAAACCCTGTCGTCTCCCCCCTCCTGCTGTGCCTCTCCCCTTCAGCTACTCCTCTACTTTTCCTGCTGTTTTCGACTCAGATCAGATCATTTAAATTCATCCAAACTCTCCATGCCAACGCGTCTTTATGCCTGAACGACAATGTGAGCTGATTTCACTGACTCACAAAGCGACATACAGTGGAGGAGCCAGAAAAATGGAAGGGGGGGGGGGGGCAGGGTCGGAGCCCCAGTGGGGGTTTAAGGGGGAGAAGTGAAGAAAAATTAACATCATAAATGAGGCTAATGACATCACTTTGTCTTCTGTTAATGTAATTATACTTTTCTTTTTTCTTTCGTTCAGACCAGGTGTAGTTTTTAGATGTTTCCTGCTTGACTGTTTGGACTGTGACTCCAGTCTTCCTCAGAAGTGTCATCTGAAGTTCTGCTGACGTGTCATTTATAAGGCTGTAAGAAAATATGGGTTCTGCAATATATCGCAATATTTCATTTCACAATAATGTATTGATATTAAAAAGTACTGTATCGATATTTTTAGGTATTTATTCAAATGCAGATATTGTGTGGAGGTTCATTTTAGTTTTTTTTTTTTGTTTGTATATTTTATTTCTTTTATTATTTTATTTTTCTTTTATTTATTTTTCACAGTGACAAACACACAGTCAGATAGAAACTGTGTGGGGTAAGGAAAAGTCTGTAGTTTTTGGAAAACTGTATAATGGCTGATCAGTCACATGACTTTTGTTAATATCATACGTTGCTTAAACAACATTTATTTCCAACCGTCGTTGTGTGAATGTTGTGCCCCTGTCTGGTTGCAAGGTTATTATTGTTAAGGAAAACGAACGAAAATGACGAAAACTAGAATTGAAAAACCATTTTTGTTAACCGAAATGAATAAAAACAGTGATTAAAAGAAAAAAACATAACTGAAACTGTATTGTGTGTTTACAAAACTAACTAAAATGGATAAAAATTAGGGATAAAATTCCCTTCGTTTTCGTCTTTGTCAATGTCGGATTGATACGAAATCGATTTCTTTGTCTCTCTCAGTTTTCTGTGCTGTCTCCATACGACACTTTTTGCTCCGTCACTTGTGTTCACTTGTGGTTTCCAGTCGTCTTCTGGTCCCCACTCTACCTGGAAACATGGAGACTAAAGCAGCAGAGTCCTGTCTGGGATTGATTTGAATAGGAGCACAGAGAAGAAGAGAAAAGAGACCACTGAACTACAACTGAACTACAACTGAACTACAACTGAACTACAACTAAACTACAACTGAACTACAACTGAACTACAACTAAGCATTTAGAAAAACATGAAAACTAATAAAAACTAGTAAACCTGCTCTGAAAACAAATTAAAACGAACTGAATGAGAGAAAAAAAGTCCAAACTAATGCCACGTTCCACTACGTGGTACCAGCTCGACTCGACTCGACTCGGTCTTTTTGCGTTTCCATTGTGAAAAAGGACCTAGAATCTGGTACCAGTACTGTTTTTTGGTCTCACCTCTGCCGAGGTTCCAGGACTGGGGACCAGATACTAAAGGTGACACTGTGTAAACACTGCAGACCACTGATTGGTCAGAGTCGTCCCTGTGCCCCGCCCTTTTACTGAAAACAGATGCAGAAGTTGACAGTAAATCTGTCAGTAGGTTCATCCACATGAGGACAGTCTGTAAAACTACACCACTCAGTCAGACGTTCAGTCTTTGGTGGCAGACGTAAAAATTCAGCATGAATTTGACAAGAGCACACAACAGGTTAGTTTATCAGCGACTCTGAACAGACTACACAGATATAATGCGCCACATCGCTATGACAACCAGGTACGGTAAAGTCAGTAGTATCCTGGAATAGGACCTGGTACCAGAGTGGAGTCAAGTGGACTTGAGCCGGTTCCATGTGGTGGAAACGCAGCTTAAATTAAACTAAACTAATGAGAAATCCAAAACTATTGTATCCTTGGTGTGGTGAAAAGGACGTCTTGTGTTCCACTCTCACATTCTGAGCCTCATGAATCCTGGCGTTGGCGTCTTGGAATATATTTGTGTCATTAGTGAAGGTAAAAGTCCACTGGGGGGGGGGTCAGTCTGGACTGATCAGACTGCCTCATGTTTTGTTTTTTTATCATGACAGTCCAGTCTTTATGCTCTGAGTCAAACTGATGCTTGTTGAACCAGTCAGAAGCTGCTCACTGCATCAGTTCAGAGGTTAAAGAAGCTCTGGCAGCGTAAAAAAACAGGCACTGCAGCAATGATCCAGAGCTAATGTGCTGAGTTCAGTCCAGGAGGGAACTATTTTGGCCAGGCTGTGGATAATTTGATAATGTCCCACTGGGAAGTGTTTCCACATAATGACTAAAGGCTGAAAAAACAGGGTTCAGAGGTCAAACCTGGAATATTAACATTGGCCTTGTTTCTATTCTTGCAGAACAATGACAGATGTAGCAGGTCTTTGAACATAAGGAACAGTTTAATATCTGCAACACTGTGGCTGGTGGAAGCAAGGTTACAGTAGTTCTGGATTTTTTCAGTCTAGTTTAGTTTGATTTAGATTGGACTTTTTTTCCCTCTAATTTAGTTCGTTTTAATTCCTTTTTAGAGCAGGTTTACTAGTTTTATTAGTTTTCATTTTTTTCTAAATGCTTAGTAGTAGTTTAGTTGTAGTTTAGTTGTGGTTTAGTTGTAGTTCAGTTGTAGTTTAGTTGTAGTTCAGTTTTAGTTCAGTTTTAGTTTAGTTGTAGTTCAGTTTTAGTTCAGTTTTAGTTCAGTTGTAGTTCAGTTGTAGTTCAGTTTTAGTTTAGTTGTAGTTCAGTTGTAGTTCAGTTGTAGTTCAGTTGTAGTTTAGTTGTAGTTTAGTTGTAGTTCAGTTGTAGTTTAGTTGTAGTTCAGTTTTAGTTCAGTTTTAGTTCAGTTGTAGTTCAGTTGTAGTTCAGTTTTAGTTTAGTTGTAGTTCAGTTGTAGTTCAGTTGTAGTTCAGTTTTAGTTTAGTTGTAGTTCAGTTGTAGTTTAGTTGTAGTTCAGTTGTAGTTTAGTTGTAGTTCAGTTTTAGTTCAGTTGTAGTTCAGTTGTAGTTCAGTTTTAGTTTAGTTGTAGTTTAGTTGTAGTTCAGTTGTAGTTCAGTTGTAGTTCAGTTGTAGTTTAGTTTTAGTTCAGTTGTAGTTTAGTTGTAGTTCAGTTGTAGTTCAGTTGTAGTTTAGTTTAGTTCAGTTGTAGTTCAGTTGTAGTTCAGTTGTAGTTTAGTTGTAGTTCAGTTGTAGTTTAGTTGTAGTTTAGTTGTAGTTCAGTTGTAGTTTAGTTGTAGTTCAGTTGTAGTTCAGTGGTCTCTTTTCTCTTCTTCTCTGTGCTCCTATTCAAATCAATCCCAGACAGGACTCTGCTGCTTTAGTCTCCATGTTTCCAGGTAGAGTGGGGACCAGAAGACGACTGGAAACCACAAACCACTGTTAAATATCATATGGTGCCAGCAGCTAAAATTGCTTGAAGGAAATAAATCACTTTCGTATCAATCCGACGTTGACAGATGAAAACAAAGGGAATTTTATCCATAATTTTTATCCGTTTTAGTTAGTTTGTAAACACACAATACAGTTTCAGTTAGTTATGTTTTTTTTCTTTTAATTATAGTTTTTATTTATCTCTGTTAACGAAAATGTTTTTTCAATTCTAGTTTTCATCATTTCGTTAGTTTTCGTTAATGATAATAACCTTGGTTGGAACATAGTTTTCTGAACTTACCAGACTAATCTGACTGTACCTTAAGTTTGGCACATTTTGACAGACAAAAAACATGTGACTTTGGCATTTTGTAGTTTCAAAGGTGTGTGTGTGTGTGCATGTGTGTGTGTTCTGAGAAACAGACATTTTTAACTTGCATATTTGGTACCTTCAGTTGAGGAATAGTATAATAGTGTGTAGAATAGTGTAATGTTAAATATATTTTTCTTTAAAATTCCCTTTTTTAAAGTCAGGAAGGACTGATGTAATTCCTGTTGCTAAGCAGTTGCCAGGGGGAGGGACAGGAAGCATCTATCTATCTATCTATCTATCTATCTATCTATCTATCTATCTATCTATCTATCTATCTATCTATCTATCTATCTATCTATCTATCTATCTATCTATCTATCTATCTATCTATTGTTCTATCTATTGTTCTATCTATTGTTCTATCTATTGTTCTATCGTTCTGTCGTTCTATCTATCGTTCTATCGTTCTATCTATCGTTCTATCGTTCTATCTATTGTTCTATCGCTCTATCTATGAAAAGAAACTAAAACAACTCAAACTTGATCTGGAAAATGGTCAAACAGTGTCCATAAGGTGACATGTTTAATGCACGTGTGTATGTTTGATGTTTACACGTTAATATTTGAATGTTTCTTTCTATTATTTTATTAGTTTTTTGGGGATTTTTTTTTTTTAAATACAACTTGGTTTAATTATTTCAGTGTGTGTATTAGTACTTTCTGAACATTTTGAGCACAATTTCAACAATATCGCGATAATAATGATAACCGTGATAATTTTGCTCACAATTACCGTGATATGAAACTTTCATATCGTTAAAATCCCTGTGCTGCAGTTTGTCAGACTTCTGGATTTATGGTCAATGAACAGAGTAGTGAAAATGACAAGCTGATCAGACCAATATTTTGGGAGATATTAGTCATTTTTAATACATTATTGTTATAATTATGTTGCTTTGGTCATGATGGTTGACATGAACTGCAGTACCACACTGCATGATGGGAAATGACATTAAAAACAGGAACGACACATTTACTAACTTCAGTCCTTCCATATCAGTATTAATATATTAATTGCTGTTTAAATTTTGAAGAATGACTTACCAAACAATTTTTATGTCAGTACTTATTAAATATAGACTCACGTCTTTTTCCAAAGTCAGCTCTGCCCAGAAAAAAAACGACCACATCTAGAACCTGTGGTTCCCCAGGGGTCAGTGCACTAGTGCGTCATATTTTCTGTCAAATTCACCTGTAAATGAAACCAAAATGTACAAGAGTAAATGTTCTTAGCAGTTTATTTCACAACACTTTAAAACACAGATTTAGTTTCAAGGTTGACAAGTGGCCTTCTGAGAGTTACTCCACACCTGGAAAAAAATTTAGTTTAGTTCAGAAAATGTCAACCAGTAAAAAATGTCCAGAGCTTTGCACAGAGTCCGCTCCAGTTTCATCAGGATGTGGTTTGGAGGTTGTTTGATCGCCCATCCCTAGTTGGCCTTGAGAGTCTCACCTCAAAGTGGTTGTTGGTTCCAGTCTAGGGATGCACCGATCCCATACCAGTATCAGGCACCGGCTCCGATACTCAGTGTGTGTACTCATATTCATACTTGTAATAGATATCTGATACCACTGCACCGATACCACTTCTGTCCGTGTGACATTCCCAGTTCAGTGCAGCAGGTACGAGGAGGAGGAATAATGTGTGTGAGTGTGAAGAGTGTGGAGACTGAACCAAATAAATGAGGGTGATAAAAGTAAGGCTGACTGACAGTAACATACAGACACAGACATACAGACGCAGCCTTCTGTCCGTCCCAGGGCTGGGACGGTTTACAGAAAAACTACTGACACATGTAGGACAACTACCCAGAGCTGGGCTGGTTTCCATCCTACTGATAATACTATGGAGGTACAGAGCGGTGCGGACCGCCACCAGAGGAAGTGAAAACCAAACTTCTGTTTCATTTCTCTTTTCTCTTCCTGCTGAAACTAAACTTTTAACCTTACCAGAGAAAACGCTGCAATTAGGGATGTAAACAATTAATCGGCTAATGATTAATTGTCGATAAGAATTGCTCGATTAAATTATTAATTGTCGGTTTAATTGCCCTTTTCCGCCTGTCCCACACCTGTCTGAAGGCTGCAGGTTTGTCCACGCTGTGATGCTGTGGCCGGGATAGGCGGTCATCGAGCCGGATCATGGCGTGGATGAGTTAGAATGTGTGTATGGACATGGAGGAGGAGCCAAACACAGACTGACCGTCTGTTTATGGGAGCGGTGCACCCCCAAATAAATACACCCACAAATGTTGGGGTCGGTATCAGATCATAGTGTTTTCCCTGGAGGTTGGTCTAGTCCACTGTCAGTGAGGACAGAGGGTGAAACGTCCTCCAGGCTCCTGATCCAGGACACAGGTATGGAATGTATTTGTGAAGCTTCAGGAGGAAAAGAAAAATGAGCGACAAGTTTCACTTCCACTTCTGTGGGGGCACAGACTGCACCACCCGTACCCCCACTGTATTACAAGTAGGACGGAAAGTGACGCAAGCAGTTATCAGCCAACACGCACGCATCCTGTGGCCGAACTGAACGTGTGCGAGAACACCCCCCCCCCCCCCCATTACAGACCGCCACATCAACAGATGAATTCCACAGGAAACACTGACTGTATCCAGTGGTTCAATAAACCAATCATTAAGGAAGATGACATGGTTGAATCATGAAGTGTATAAACTATATTTAGCTTTTATTCTTACAGACGTATTGAAAGAGAAATTCAGGTTCTCAGGAAAATCGCTGCTTATCAATTAATCGTTAATCGATCGATAAGGGCAACCAACTAATGAATAATGAATTAATTGATAATTTGCATCCTTAGCTGCAACATTAGTATCACAGTAGTGTTCCCTCTGTCATCTCCATGTTTGTTATTACTGACTTTCTTCTTCTTCTTCATTAAACTTTCCTCTTCTTCGTGGTATTTGTCCAGTATGGTTCATTCAGAGCGGCGCCCCCTGGTGGATTAACTGACAAACGCTCATTCCAACACATTAAATGTCAGTAGCAGCACTTTGTTCCAGTCAGACTAATGACAACGACAATAAAGCACATTTACAAAAGGAACTAACAACTGGAATGGGATTATTAAGGACTCAGATCGGTACTCGGTATCGACAAGTACTCAAATGGAAGTACTCGTACTTGTACTCGTACTCGGTCTGGAAAAAAGTGGTATGGGTGCATCCCTACTCCAGACAAACAGACACCAGTTTACCCAGTTTGGGTTTTCCCTTCTTTGGGCATTAGAACAGGAAGAACTGGTCTGAGATCTGACACCAGGTTTTGTACATGGGAGAAAGAAGGAGGACTGCTCTGTCTGTCTGTCTGTCTGTGTGTGTGTCTGTGTGTGTGTGTGTCTGTCTGTCTGTCTGCCTGTGTCTGTCTGTCTGTGTGTCTGTGTGTCTGTGTCTGTCTGTCTGTCTGTGTGTGTGTCTGTCTGTCTGTGTGTCTGTCTGTCTGCCTGTGTCTGTCTGTCTGTCTGCCTGCCTGCCTGCCTGTCTGCCTGTCTGTCTGTCTGCCTGTCTGTGTGTGTGTCTGTCTGTGTGTCTGTGTCTGTCTGTCTGTGTGTCTGTCTGTGTGTCTGTCTGTCTGTGTGTCTGTCTGTGTGTCTGTCTGTCTGTCTGCCTGTCTGTGTGTCTGTGTGTCTGTCTGTCTGTGTGTCTGTCTGCCTGCCTGCCTGTCTGCCTGTTTGTGTGTCTGTCTGTGTGTCTGTCTGTGTGTCTGTCTGTGTGCTGTCTGTGTTGTCTGCCTGTCTGTCTGTCTGTCTGTCTGTCTGTCTTTCTTTGCTGTGTTTCTTCTTTCTTTCCTAATCTGTCTTTCTTTGTGTTTATTATCCTGGCCCCCCTGACCCTCTCATCCCACTCCTCACACACAGTCCATAAACCTCAGCGGTCTAATCACTTCTCTCTCTGGGGGGGGGGGGGGGGGGGGGGGCATGCAGCTGTGGGATTTGCCCCTCAGCCTCAGCATCACATCTTCTTCTTCCCTGCAGACAGTTCATTATTCATTATGGAGGTGGGACTAAAATGACACCACAGTACAAATACATATTTTAACAGGCCACAGATGGCGCTTTGATGAGTCGTTAGCCGGAGGAACGGAGCGGTAGATGAGATCGGATGGAGTCGGAGTGTCAGACAGCCACCCGCGGGGCCCTAAAGTCACCGTGTGTTTAATTGTCATTTGATATTAACAGCGTGATAGAGTCGCTGTGTGTGTTTAACAACCGCTCTTTAGGTGGAGGCGGGGGAATGAAGGCAGGTGGGCTCAGACTATTACCAGAGGAGCAGGGAGGACTGAATGTGAGTGACAGAAGCAGACGTGTGTCATCTGCAGGGAAACTGAAACTGACGAATGGACGCCTGAAATGTCACCGACACTGACCTCTGTGTACTTATGACTGGTACGGTGAGTTCAGACGTCAATGTTCATCGGTATTCCTGTAGATTACAGATCAATAAACTTTGTATGGATGTACGGCATATTTTTGTTTTTATGTTTTAACTTGTTTTATTTGATTTGATTTTAATGTTTTTAATGCTTTTATTAATTTGTATTGTGCTTTTATTCTTCTGTACAGCACTGTGGTCCACTGTGGTAGTTTTAAAGTGCTTTATAAATAAAGTTGGATTGGATTGGATTTAGGGATGTAACGATTAGCAGTATAACGATAAACCGCGGTAAAATTGCCAACGGTTAGTATGACCATTTAAATTCTAATTATCATGATAACTGTGTTTGATTACTGCACTTTGAAAACTTATAGTACTACACATTTCATATCTATCTATCTATGAAAAAGAAACTAAAACAACTCAAACCTAATCTGGAAAATGGTCGAACAATGGCCATAAGGTTCCATCTTTAATGCACATTTGTATGTTTACATGTTAATATTTGAATGTTTATGCCCAATATTTTATTTGTTTTTTTGGGGGGGATTTTTTTTTTTTTTCCAAAATACAACTTGGTTAAATTATTTCAGTGTGTGTATAAGTACTTTTTGAACACTGTGGTTGTTTTAAAGTGCTTTATAAATAAAGTTGGATTGGATTTAGGGATGCAACGATTACCGGTGTAACAATAAACTGAGGTAAAATTGCAGACATTTAGTATTACCTTTTAAATTCTAATTCTCATGATAACCATGTTTGATTACGGCACTTTTAGGGGACAAAACCCTATGTAAAGATCTGCTTTTATGTCAAATATTTGAGTATAGTTTGAATTTATTACAATTTTAATTTTGTATACCTAATATTTGGAACCAATATTCACTTTTAAAGTCTGTGAAAAGGTTCATTTAGCATCTGTGTGTTATTTATGCAATAAATTATATACGTTTTTCAAATTGGATTTTATGTATTTTTTTGTGTTTTTTTGTCCTTTTATGTTTTTATAGTAGGTTAAAGTGAAAAAAATAATAGACAGATGATATAGATGAAGTTGTGCTGAAAAAAAAGAACAGATCCCAAACATGTGTATAGTAAACATTTGTTTATATAGTATATAAAGGCCAAATCAAAAGGACTGAAAAACAGACAAAATAGACTCAGACCACTAAGGGTTAATATTGGAATGTTTCTGCAACAGAAGGGACATTGTGTCTATTTTTTTTTTTTTTTTTTTTTTTTCATAATACAACTTGGTTAAATTATTTCAGTGTGTGTATTAGTACTTTTTGAACATTTTGAGCACAATTTCAGTAATACTGTGATAATAATGATAGTCGTGATAATTTTGGTCACAATAACCATGATATGAAATTTTCATATTGTTCCATCCCTAACGCCTTAGTGTTAGTACTTAAAAAGTAGCCCACTCATAACGATTGTCGGTGACATTTCACTGCGCCTGTCTTTCATAAACCAGCACAGCGTTAGCGTCGCTGGTGGTATTTATCAGCTACTGACAGATAGAGGTGTAAGAAAATATCATTTCTGCAATATATCGCGATATTTCATTTCATAATACTGTATCGATATTAAAAGTACTGTATTGATATTTTTAGGTATTTATTCAAATGCAGATATGGTGGAGGTTCATTTTTGGTTTTTTGCTTTTCTTTTTGTTTATATTGTATAATTTTTATTTAACACTCTTTTATTAAATAATGTTCGTTCCTTTGTTGGGATTGAACTCAAATCCTGTTCGGATGTTAGTTGTGAACTAATAGAATCTGAACATTTGAACAGGATCTGAAACTGGAATGTCTGTAAAACAGAATTTCAGTTTGAACACAGTTTGAACATTTGATGATAGAACATTAGATCCTGTTGGGATCAAATAAAATGTGTTTAATATTTGTGCAGATTTCTGCTGTAATTCAATTCTTCAAGAAAATAATCATTTAAAAAAGAAACAAACAAAAAATTGCCTTTTTAACAGTATCTTGATATATTGTGATATATCGTATCCTGATCCTAGTATTGTGATTTGTATGGTATCACCAGATTCTTGCAGATACACAGCCCTAGTTCTGAGTAGGACTTCTTCTAGTCTCATCTGTTTTATGAGGAATCTCTAACAAGTAATCTGACCATCTATTTTCAAACTATTGCTCCATTAACCAGGTCTCAGGACAAACAGAAGCTTTGTTGTCTGCTGTATCGGGCTTTGATTGACAAGTGTGACTGACAGCTCATTTTCCTGCCAAGTCGGACTGTCAGAGTTAGTAAAGCCTTCCTTTTTCCTGACAGACCTCTCCACTGTGGGTGTGGTTAAGAGGGTCCAATAACTAGACTTTGTTACTCAGTGTTTGATGAAGTTGATTTTTACCACTGAGTCAGAAAGATACATTAGCATTAGCTCACCTCTAAAACCTGAATACAAATGTGTTTAGTATTTGTGCAGATTTCTGCTGTCATTCAGTTCATCAAGGAAATAAGCATTTAAAAAAAAAAGAACAAACAAAAAATTGTCTTTTTAACAGTATCATGATATATCATGATATATCGTGATATATCGTGATTTGTATCGTATCCCCAGATTCTTGCCGGTACACAGCCCTAGCCAACACAAATGTTTGAATCCCAGCCCTTTGTTGTAAACTCCTCCCTGTAACTCACTCACTCGTTCCGTTCTCTGCTCAGGCTGTGGATGTACAGGCTGTAGCCGACGATATTTAGTGTAATCCATTACTTATGGGACACATTTCAGTTTCAAAGAGCAACAGACTATGAACTGACCTCCTAGTGACATAAACACAGCAGAGGAGTGGGTTTAACACTGAAGCTGGAGCCGACGCTGGAGCCAGGTCCAACCCACCAATAGAGGGTCTGCACATACGCCCCCCCCCCAGGCCACGCCCCTCTCAGTCAGACTGAGTGTCTTAAACCAACCTGCTCAACATGACGGAGTATAGCAGTAAACACCGCCAGAGCAAAGGACCATGGGAAATCTGAAATTAAATGAAGGACAGTTGGACTGGACATGGATCTGTACGAGCTACCAAAGAACAAGTGGTCCATGAACACTGACATGTGGACCCACATGGAGGATCCAGACCTGATCCAGGGGGGAGGGGGTCAGCGCTATTTGGACCTGAAACTAATATACATGGTTTCATCAGGACTGACAACCAGGGTCCAAAACTAGGACCAGAACCAGCTGATCCAAAGGGTCTAAAACTAGGGCCCAGAACCAGCTGATCCAAAGGCTCCAAAACTAGGGCCCAGAACCAGCTGATCCAAAGGCTCCAAAACTAGGGCCCAGAACCAGCTGATCCAAAGGGTCTAAAACTAGGGCCCAGAACCAGCTGATCCAAAGGGTCCAAAACTAGGGCCCAGAACCAGCTGATCCAAAGGCTCCAAAACTAGGTCCCAGAACCAGCTGATCCAAAGGCTCCAAAACTAGGGCCCAGAACCAGCTGATCCAAAGGGTCCAAAACTAGGGCCCAGAACCAGCTGATCCAAAGGCTCCAAAACTAGGGCCCAGAACCAGCTGATCCAAAGGCTCCAAAACTAGGGCCCAGAACCAGCTGATCCAAAGGTCATTTCCAGTAGGTCGTGGACTGACCCCAGTGAATCTATGCATGATCTACTGGGACTGAGCAGATTTACTGAGTCTAGTTCAGATCCAGTCCTTTATCCAACACAGATACTACTGCTGTGGACCAGCAGGACACCACTGCATTCTGGGAAATTAGCAGATTTACACCACCTGGTTTAAATTATGAAATTATTCTTGTAATATTATGGCTTTATTGTCAGAATATGACGACTTTAATCTCATAAACAAATGACAAGTTTTTGAAGTTTTTTTTTTTTTTTTATATCTACGACTTTATTCTCATAACATTGTGATTCTTTTTGTATTCGACTTTATTCTCATAAAATTACAGGTTTTATCTCCATATTTCATGACTTTCTTCTGGTAGTGCCCAGTGTTTTTCTTTTCTTCTGTGGTCCTAATACTCCGTTGTAGCTTTATTCTCCAGTTCCTCCGTATTTGTAAAACTAGGTTGTCCTCAGTTTCAGTTAGTTTACTAATCATGTAGGAGCACAAGGTTCACAATCACAAAATGAAGACAAAAACCAGGAAAGATCTGATCATGAAACCAAGAGCTGCACTAAGAAGGAACGTTAGCCAAAACAACAGGTCATTTCAGGTCTGATTGGAGCCAAAAATACAGCATCAGTGAATGTTAGCTGACCCCAAACAGGATCCACAGATCTAGGTTTGGTTTCCTGGATTTGTGGATCCATCTCCTTCTCTTTTCTTTGTCTTCAGTGTCTGTAAAACGACAGCTCCCACTGCTTTAAGAACCTGAAAATACAATCAGTCTCACAACAGCTCTGCCCCATTTTTATTAAATTTTTATTCAATATTGTTCTTCAGTTTAGACAGGATTGAAGCCAACGCTGTCACTCATCTGCCTCTTTCTGACACTCAGTGGGCGGAGCTGCTGTGACTTCCACTAGCGGTGACATCACGTGCAGACCCTCTATAGAAACTCTACTGTCATCCATCAGTGTAGGCCCCGCCCATTAAGTGCAGTTAAATTCACAAGCAAAACTTTTGAAGTGTCAAACACAGAGGACTGATTTATAAGCAAAATGATCTGTTGTTTTTTGATTGGCACTTACTGTCTTTTGCTGTCAAATCTCTTTTTGGTTGCAAATCCATTCTTTTTGATTGATGAATAAAGAAACAAATTTTTCTTCATTTCCTTCCACTTAAAGAGGATCATACAACGGGCCAGTTTTGGACAGAAAGCTATCCTTATTGGCATTCCACGAGCATCCCTTTTTTAGGCCGTAACACCTCCGTCTCTTCCGTCAGGTTTGACCCCGTCTGACTTTTCATAATCATAGTCACCGTCTCTCCAAAATGTCTTTTTTCCACTGTAGCCAAACTCTGTCTCTCTAAAACCAGGCTTCATGTCTGTCCGTCCGTCCGTCCGTCTGTCCAGCAGCTGCTGTGTTAGCGGTGTGAACCAACGCCGTCCACTTCCTGGCAGACATCAGCGTTCACAGGAGCAGGCTTTTATTTAATGCAGCTGAAAACACAGGTTTGTGTGTCGGTCCTTGAGGGTCAAAGAGCTCGGCTTTCTGTCGATAAGTCGCCACTTTGCACTAACGCTCAGAAATCTTCCAGTGAGAAATCCATCATGTGGAGCAAGAGCAGAGCTGTTTTTACCACCTGAGTTAAGACAGAAAACAGCTGAATCCAACTGAGCCCAGGGAAATGCACCACAGTGAACAAAAGCAGGTTCCACATTCAGACCCATTCAAGCTCAAGTGGGTCAGACCAGTAAAGTACGATCAGAAGAACACAGAAACGATGACAACTCCAGAGTTTTCTCTTTGTAAATGTAAATATTAGGGCTGTAAGAAAATATCGGTTCTGCAATATATTGCGATACTTCATTTCACATTACTGTATCGATATTAAAAAGTACTGTATGGATATTTTTAGGTATTTATTCAAATGCAGATATTGTGGAGGTTCATTTTTGGTTTTTTGTTTTTCTTTTTTGTTTATATTGTATTAATTTTTATTTAACACTCTTTTATTCAATAATGTTCATTCCTTTGTTTGGATTAAACTCCAATCCTGTTCTGATGTTAGTTGTGAACTAATAGAATCTGAACATTTGAACAGGATCTGAAACTGGAATGTCTGGAAAACAGAATTTCAGTTTGAACACAGTTTGAACATTTGGTGATAGAACATTAGATCCTGTTGGGATCAAATACAAATGTGTTTAGTATTTGTGCAGATTTCTGGTGGAATACAATTCTTCAAGGAAATAATCATTTAAGAAAAAAGAAATGAACAAAAAAATTGCCTTTTTAACAGTATCATGATATATCGTACGGTGATCCCAGTATTGTGATTTGTATCGTATCACCAGATTCTTGCCGATACACAGCCCTAGTAAATATTTTCATGAATTTACACAAACAAAATATGATTTTACAAAAAAATGTGAATAACCTGAACAAATATGAACAACCTAAAATGTCTTAAGAGAAATAAGTACAATTTGAACAATATTCTGCCTGTTATTAAATGTGTTATGTATTTGTAGATCCACTGTGATCTGTAAGTTATAATATACTTGTGTAAATGATAAACTGAGGCAGAATAGTGTTAAAGTTACACTTATTTTTTCAGTTTGTTCATGTTCTTCACATTGTTTGGAAGGATAGTTTGCAGATGTAAACCTTTTCATTGTTTAATTTTTCTCACTCTAAAACAGAGAAAAGTTTGGAGTTGTCATTATTTCTATAGTATTCTGTTATTATTTCACTGGTTCGGCCCACTGCAGATCAGATTTAGCTGCCTGTGGCCTCTGACGGCCCTGCCGTACACTGTCCAGACCTGAGGCCGTCGCTCATGTCCTCACAGTCAGACGGAGGTTGTTTGAAAGTTTCCAAAGGCAGCTCAAAGCTAATGGTTCTTAGGCTGCCACCATGACAATGACCTGTAATTCAGCCGCGTAGACGCTAAAAATAAAAGCCTGTTGTAGTGGGAACTTTTCCACCACCAGCCCACTAGTCCTGCAGACCCTGTGAGTCGCAGTCGTACACCAGTTATCCTCTGAACACGCAGGTACAGGCTGCTTCTGGAGCCTGGTTTATCTGGTGTGTTTTTGTGTCTCTAATTGTGCCCTAAGAAACTTTAGATCTCCTGTGAGTTGTTTTTTTTTGTTGGCAGTCCTGTTTCTGTTTTCAGTTGTTAAAAACTCCACCGTGTTTCTGTTTTAATTAGCCGATTGTTTTTTTGGTTTTCCTGTGTTGTTAGTGTTTTTTTCTGCGCTGCCTTCAGGAACTCTACTAATTCACAGGCCGTTCTGCTTTTGGGTAATTTGTTCCTGGTTGTATAATTCCTAATTCAGAAGCCGTGTTTTGTTGATCGTTAACCTCCCCGTGTAACTACACAGAAGTACTGTTGTTTGAGATGGTTCAAACAGAAGAAGGAGTTGACTGTTAATACAACATAAGGATCTGATTACAGAGGATATCAACACAAAGTCTGATTAAATCAAGCGCTTTCCACCTTCAGATACTCCTTGTGAGATCAAAAGTCTATTTCTGGAAGTATTGTGTTATTTGTTTAGAACAGCTCAGTAGGTAACGCTACAGACTGTGAAGCAGAAGACTGGGGTTTGGAATCCCAGCCACAGCAAACTTTTTTTCTTTTTTTGTAGATTTCCAAACGGGGGAAATGCTGAACATACTTCACACTTATCCAGACTGGAATGAACACAGAGACTGACATGCATGTGTGTGGACATTAGAACTTGACTAAACCAACAAAGCTAATGTCAGCTCAGAACTTCTGCACATTAATGGATCTGTAATAGGGCTGGAAGAGAATACCAGTTCTGCAGTATATGGTGATATTTCATTTCACAATACTGTATCGATATTAAAAAAGTACTGTATTTATATTTTTAGGTATTTATTCAAATGTAGATATTGTGGAGGTTCATTTTTGTTTTTTTGTTTTTCTTTTTTGTTGATATTTTATTTATTATTATTTAACACTCTCTTATTCAGTAATGTTGGTTCTTTTGTTTGGATTGAACTCAAATCCTGTTCTGATGTTAGTTGTGAACTAATAGAATCTGAACATTTGAACAGGATCTGAAACTGGAATGTCTGTAAAACCGAATTTCAGTTTGAACACAGTTTGAACATTTTATGATAGAACATTAGATCCTGTTGGAATCAAATACAAATGTGTTTAGTATTTGTGCAGATTTTGGGTGTAATTCAGTTCTTCCAGGAAATAATCTTAAAAAAAAAAAGAAGAAAAGAAACAAACAAAAATTGCCTTTTTAACAGTATCATGATAAATCGTGATATATCGTATGGTGATCCTAGTATTGTGATTTGTATCGTATCACCAGATTTTTGCCGATACACAGCCTTAAAGACAACATCCAGTTTTTCATTCCACCACAGCAGTATCATTAGCATCAGGTGTATTTGAACTCAGCTAACCCACTATGTGTTGATCTGTACCATATTTGATCACTTGTGGTCCCCCAGGCTTGTATCAGTATAAGTCAGGCATGGGGACCAGATTCTGGAGAAAACTTCAGTGGGAGGTGGATTTTAAAAACACCCCCCCTTTTCACATCCCACCCTTAGTACTGACCATGATGAAGTCCAGGATCTAGAACACACTAGTCACAGTTGTAATCAGTCTGACTTATTTATTTATTCATTCATTCATTCATTCATTCATTCATTTATTTATTTATTTGTTTAAATTATACATTTCCATAAACATGTACTTACACATAAGGAACCACATGGACACAATGCAAAAAAAAAAAAAAAGAAATTATACCACAAACCAAAACTATTAAACACAACAAAGAAAAAAATCCAAAACCAAAACAACAAAAAGATAAATAATATTACTATCTCCTCTTTCCAGTGCTGACCTCTTTTTAATCCATGGTCTGACATCAGGGAGGTAACATGTATAACATACCATGCATGCGTCTTTCACGTGTTTGTTGTGATGGTGAATATGACTCATGAGCACAGCAGTGATCGTCCTTTGAACACATGAGGCATACACGAACATATGGGCCAGGACTGGGTGTTTACCCAGCATGCATTTGTGCTTAGGTCTTGTGTACAGACCATGGTTTCAACCCTCTGGTATAATAATATTTCCCATCTGGCATTAAGCTGCATCTTAATGAGTCCTTGAGTGCGTGCGCACACCGATGTCAGTGATGAGACGCACATGCAAACACGTCCTGAGGAGGTTTGTTCTGCAGGTTCAAGACCACAGAGAAGGTTTTGTTCATGTGTGTGTGCACTAGGGCTGTGTATCGGCAAGAATCTGGAGATACGATACAAATCACAACACTAGCATCACGATGCTATCATGATATATCATGATACTGTTAAAAAGGCAATTTTTTGTTTGTTTCTTTAAAAAAAAATAATTTAAAAAAATATTTCCTTGAAAAACTGAATTCCAGCAGAAATCTGCACAAATACTAAATACACTTTTATTTGATCCCAACAGGATCTAATGTTCTATCACCAAATGTTCAAACTGTGTTCAAACTGAAATTCTGTTTTCCAGACATTCCAGTTTCAGATCCTGTTCAAATGTTCAGATTCTATTAGTTCACAACTAACATCAGAACAGGATTTTTATGCAATACCAGCAAAGAGTGTTAAATAATAATAAATAACAGCAAAAATGAAAGATCCACAATATCTGCATTTGAATAAATACCTAAAAATATCGATACAGTACTTTTAAATATCGATATAGTATTGTGAAACTAAATATTGCGATACATTGCAGAACCGATATTTTCTTACAGTCCTAATGTGTGTGTGTATGTGTGTGTATGTGTGAATATGTGTAGGTGG
The DNA here is from genome assembly GCF_902148855.1 of Sphaeramia orbicularis. NCBI lineage: Eukaryota > Metazoa > Chordata > Actinopteri > Kurtiformes > Apogonidae > Sphaeramia > Sphaeramia orbicularis. The sequence continues at coordinate 1,045,655 of NC_043973.1, forward strand.
GGTTAGGGCTCTGATGGAAAAAGTATCGGCAGTCTAAAGGTTTGTTTAAGTGTGATGTGGTCTTAGAGGGTGGAATGCAGGGGTCTCAAACATGCGTCCAGCCAAAGGTTCCAATCTGACCTGTGGGATGTTTTTGCAAAGTCAAAAATTCCACAGTCTTGAATTGAATTAAGCAAAAAAATTGCTTGAATTTAGGAAAAAATGTTGAATTAAGCAAAAAAAAAAATTCAATTAAGTAAAAAAATCTGGAATTAAGCTAAAAAAAAAAAAAAATCATAAATTAAGCACAAAAATCTTGAGTTTAGGAAAAAAAAACTTGAATTGAGCAAAAAAAATCTTGAATGAAGCCCAAAAACATTTCTCGAATTAAGCAAAAAAAATCTTAAATTTTGCAAAAAATCTTGAATTAAGCAAAAAATGTTGAATTAAGCAAAAAAAAAAATTCTTGAATTAAGCAAAAAAAAAATCTTAAATTTTGCAAAAAATCTTGAATCAACAACTTCAATTTTTTTTCTTTGTTTTAGTGCAAAAAATAACATCAAATTCTGAAAATATTTCCATTTCCAAACTCTCCTGTACCAATAAAATGTGACTAACCTGAACAAATGTGTCCAACCTGAAATGTCTGTATTAAATTCAGTCCAGTTTGAACTCTTTTCTTCCTGTTCCTCAGTGTTTAGTGTCTTTGGAGATCTGATCCAGAATGCACATGGACTAATGAGAAGTGGAGGAAGAAGACTGAGAAAATTGCACTGATTTTTCTGAAGAAATTTCAGTTTTTTTTCCAGGTTATTCACATCTTTTTTGTTTGGTTAGTTTATAAAAGTAAGTATTTTCATAATTTAATGGGTTTTTTTTCTTTACACTAAAAGACATAAATTGTCAGTTGTCATTATTCATCGGTTCTTCTGTTCTTATTTGACTGGTCCGGTCCACTGCAGATCAGATCAGACTGAATGTGGAACCTGAAGGAACAGGAGTTTGAGAACCCTGGTGTGATGTGGACTGAATGTCCTCACTGAGGACAGATTAAAGGAGAGAACAGGAGTCTGTCTGTTTGGAAAGGAGGTGGAAGAAGATGAGAGGAACTGCAACTTTAATCATGAACAACTCAGTAACAATAGAAGCATGGGGGGGGGGGGGGGGGGGGGGGGGCACCGCTGACCTAATCAGCTGCAATCATTGCACAACCAAGGCAACAATTATTTTGGAAAATTGATATTTCCCCCTCTCCATTTAAAAACAAAAAACAAACCCTCATCCACACTTCTTGGTTTGCGCCGTTACCAGCCTGTAGAGGGCAGTGTGGGGACACTCTCCATTACAATAGCCCTTATGCCCCAAGTTAGCTGAGAGGTAAAAACTAGGGATGCACCCACACCGATACCAGAATCAGGTATCAGGTCCGATACTCAGTCGGCCTGTAACGGTACACAATATGTTCGGTTCGGTATGTTTTTGGTTTTGAAAGCCACAGTTCGTTTTTTTGGTTCAGTACGAGAAGAAAGAAAACTAGGGCTGTGTATCGGCAAGAATGTGGCGATACGATACAAATCACAACATTAGGATCACGATACGATATATCACGATATATCATGATACTGTTAAACAGGCAATTTTTTGTTTGTTTTATTTTTTAACCTCCTCGGACCCACTGTCCACATTTGTGAACAAGAGTTTCACAACTTTATACAAAGAAAAGAAAACTGTCCACCACAAAGGACATTCCATAAAAATGTTCAAAACTGCATCTGAAAAAACTGTTGCATCAGGATGTTTCCAATATAGACACTGATTTAATGAAAAACAAAAAGCTGGTACTGCTGACATTTCCTGGGTCTGAGGAGGTTCAAATGATTATTTCCTGGAAGAACTGAATTCCAGCAGAAATCTGCACAAATACTAAACACATTTGTATTTGATCAGAACAGGATCTGATGTTCTATCACAAAATGTTCCTGTTTTAAAACTGAAATTATATTTTACAGACATTCCAGTTTCAGATCCTGTTCAAATGTTCCTATTCCATTGGTTCAGAACTAATATTATTTTTGTGCGATCCCAACAAAGGAACTCCCATCTGCCTCTCAGACAGTAAAACGTGTTTTCAGGATGATTCAAATTACCAATATTTAATAAAACAGTGTTAAATAATAATACATAAGATAGAAACAATAAAGACAAACAAAAATGAACCTGCACGATATCTGCATCTGAATAAATACCTAAAAATATAGTTACAGTACTTTTTAATATCGATACAGTATTGTGAAATGAAATATCGCAATATATTGCAGAACCGATATTTTCTAACACTCCTAGTTCTGCAGCAGTACTTTGTTCCAGTCACACTAATGACAACGACAATAAAGCACATTTACAAAAACAACTAACAACTGGAATGGGATTATTAAGGACTCGGTATCAGCAAGTACTCAAGTGTCAGTACTTGTACTTGTACTCGGTCTGGAAAAAAGTGGTATTGGTCCATCCCTAGTAAAAGACAAAAGTTTTTCTATCAAAACATGAAAACATGATATTTTTGGCAAAATCTCGCATCAGTTGTACATAAAAACAGGCATGTCCATCCACTGTCACTGATCCGACTGTATGGGTTTGACTGGAGAACTAATGCTGTAGAAGATGACGGTGCTTCCATGTGCATCACAGTGACTGTGGATGAATGTGGAAAAGTCGTCTGATGCTGCTGGAAATGCTGAGAAACTATACTTTATATGAATTATTACACCGAAAAAGTGAAAACTATTTGAGCTCAGTCGATGGTTTTGGGTCTTTGAAGATGAAACAGGATTTCAGATGGTTCACACAAACACATGGAACCACAGGAATGACCGGATCTGATCACACAGCAGTTCATCAGCTGCTTCTGTTCACTTTGACTTTATGAAGCTGTGAATTATTGAAATGACTGACAGCTTAGACGTTCCAAACCCACAAACATTTACTACTGGGACCAGGTTTGTCCCTGAATAATGAATCAATCACTGGTTTTAATTTTAATGCAGTGTATTTGGAGCTGTAGACCCTGTCCGTTAACCCAGAAGGACCCAGTGGGACATCTACGTCAGTTCCCAAATGGATTTTTCTCTCTATTTAACCTTTCCTAAGTGATTTATCACAGTTTATTAGAATATTCTCCTCTGAATTTTGTACTTTTTTCCAGTGAAAATCTCCAGTTTTCCTCTAGTGAATTCACTGATCATGTAGATGTTCATACAAACTCAGATTCAAGTCAAAGGTTATTGTGTCAAAACGGAAAAAAACTGAAGAAAAAGTGACTGGACTACTGAACACTGACAACACTGACCCTTCTGGACTACTGAACACTGACAACACTGACCCTTCTGGACTACTGAACACTGACAACACCTACCCTTCTGGACTACTGAACACTGACAACACCATCGACCCTTCTGGACTACTGAACACCGACAACACCGACCCTTCTGGACTACTGAACACTGACAACACCGACCCTTCTGGACTACTGAACACTGACAACACCGACCCTTCTGGACTACTGAACACTGACAACACCATCGACCCTTCTGGACTACTGAACACTGACAACACCGACCCTTCTGGACTACTGAACACTGACAACACCATCGACCCTTCTGGACTACTGAACACTGACAACACCGACCCTTCTGGACTACTGAACACTGACAACACCGACCCTTCTGGACTACTGAACACTGACAACACCACCGACCCTTCTGGACTACTGAACACCGACAACACCGACCCTTCTGGACTACTGAACACTGACAACACCGACCCTTCTGGACTACTGAACACTGACAACACCACCGACCCTTCTGGACTACTGAACACTGAGGACCCCGACCCTTCTGGACTACTGAACACTGACAACACCGACCCTTCTGGACTACTGAACACTGAGGACACCACCGACCCTTCTGGACTACTGAACACTGACAACACTGACCCTTCTGGACTACTGAACACTGACAACACCACCGACCCCTCTGGACTACTGAACACTGACAACACCGACCCTTCTGGACTACTGAACACTGACAACACCACCGACCCCTCTGGACTACTGAACACTGACAACACCGACCCTTCTGGACTACTGAACACTGACAACACCACCGACCCTTCTGGACTACTGAACACTGACAACACCACCGACCCTTCTGGACTACTGAACACTGACAACACCGACCCTTCTGGACTACTGAACACTGACAACACTGACCCTTCTGGACTACTGAACACTGACAACACCGACCCTTCTGGACTACTGAACACTGACAACACCATCGACCCTTCTGGACTACTGAACACTGACAACACCGACCCTTCTGGACTACTGAACACCGACAACACCGACCCTTCTGGACTACTGAACACTGACAACACCATCGACCCTTCTGGACTACTGAACACCGACAACACCGACCCTTCTGGACTACTGAACACCGACAACACCGACCCTTCTGGACTACTGAACACTGACAACACCGACCCTTCTGGACTACTGAACACTGAGGACACCACCGACCCTTCTGGACTACTGAACACTGAGGACACCACCGACCCTTCTGGACTACTGAACACTGACAACACCGACCCTTCTGGACTACTGAACACTGAGGACACCACCGACCCTTCTGGACTACTGAACACTGACAACACTGACCCTTCTGGACTACTGAACACTGACAACACCACCGACCCCTCTGGACTACTGAACACTGACAACACCACCGACCCCTCTGGACTACTGAACACTGACAACACCACCGACCCTTCTGGACTACTGAACACTGAGGACACCACCGACCCTTCTGGACTACTGAACACTGACAACACCGACCCTTCTGGACTACTGAACACTGAGGACACCACCGACCCTTCTGGACTACTGAACACTGACAACACTGACCCTTCTGGACTACTGAACACTGACAACACCACCGACCCCTCTGGACTACTGAACACTGACAACACCACCGACCCCTCTGGACTACTGAACACTGACAACACCACCGACCCTTCTGGACTACTGAACACTGACAACACCGACCTTTCTGAGCTACTGAACACTGACAACACCGACCTTTCTGAACTACTGAACACTGATGACAATGACTGACGACAGCGAGCTCTGGGTTTACAGTGATTGTCCATCATTTCCAGTTTTATGTTTTGCAGAAGCGCAGAACATACGCTCACGTCGGTCGTCAGTTTGGTGTGTTCTTCACACTTCTTTGATCGTGTCAGGGAGACGAGAACCGGCTGATCAGTGGGACTACCTTTTCTGGTGACGATCGGCAGTGGGGTTAGTGTGTCTTCACCTTTAACCTACATCTGCATCATTCAGCAGCATGGTCTGTTTGGAGAGCACTTCTAAGAATCACCAAATGGATTCATTGAAAGGAAATTGCTGAAGAGTCTGGAAAAGATTCTGTGTTTTGGTTCATAAACTGCTTCAACCTGATTCATTTTATTAGTGATGATAATAATTATAAAACGGTTGTATGTAATTTGAAGCATTTATTATGTTCATTTTGTTTTACTTCGTCCCCTTGAACTCCCAGCGGGGCTCCAACCCAGGACCCCATCATTCTAATGCCCCCCCCCATTCCAGTTCTTCTGGATCTGCCACTGAGTGCACAGATCAGTAAAGAACAGAAGACAAACGGACGTGTGAACACATACAGACCAGACATGGTACAATATTTCCAATTACTGTCGAGGGATCGGACCAAAACACCAAAAGGACAAATGAGGAAAAAGAGTCGTGGGCAGAGGGACTGATGTGGACCCCCATGATCCCATTAGTCCTGACAGATACCAGCCCAGGACAGCACTGTGGATATTAAAGGAGGTGGAAATCCAAATTAAAACAGAAGGCTGGAGATGTGTCCGTCTCACAGGAGATTTTGGTGACATTTAATAAAAGCAGCTCCAGCTCGCTCAAACCCACCCTCTGTCCTTGGGCCTTTTACTGCTCAGAGGAACACCCCCCCCCAACCCCATCTATTGTGCGTCATTCCGTCCACTTAATAATGGTCCATGACTTCTGGGCTCACATCGTTTGTTTTGGTGCTCTGCCAGCGCCGGGGGCAAGGTCTCACTAAAGCTGTTTATCAGGCAGAACTGAAGGAGCTAAAAATGTGTCCTGAGAGCTTGAATGTTTATGTGTGTGCCTTCACCACCGCTGAACGTCAGCACAGCCCTCCGTTCTAATGCTTAGTGGCACGCACCGCGAACACAGGGATTTATAAAGATATTAAGGAGGGAGCTGTTGACTGGAGAAAGGCTGATAGAAATGGACTAAATTCAGCCTCCTCTGCATGGAGAGCAGCTCTCTGTAGGCGTTTATTGACTGATCACACATAATACTGTACGAATGGATAGTATAAACACTAGAAATAAAGTCAAGTATATATGTTAGGTACAGACCGAACGGCCCAGGCAGCCAAAGGGTTATGAAACTAACAGTCACATCTGTTAACCCTTAAAGGCCCAAACAGCCACCAGCAACCAAACCTATCTACTGCTCTGAACTGTTTAGTACCTGCTGATCCACTAAAACGATCAATACATGTCAATAACTGGTGTCAAATACAGTTCTTCATCTTTTCATCGTCATCAGATATGACCCATTTGGACGTTCAGAGGCTCCGTAGTTACTGTGGAAACTCCGTCATCTTCTACAACATTGATTCACCAGTAAAATCCATGGAGTTGGATCAATGACAGTGGATGGACACACTGGGGTTATGTTCAATAAGAAATAAAATTAACAAAAAACAAGCCAAAAAAAACTAATGTAAAATAAACATACAATAAAATAAGCAAAAAAATGAACAAAAACAGCCGAAATAATAAATAAAAATTAATAAGAAATCAACAAAATAATAAGTAACATGAGCATAAGCAACAAACTGAATTAATTTGAAGAAAAAAATATATTAAAAAAAGGGCAACAAAATGAATAAAAGCAAAAAAGCAAATTTACAAAATAATAAATAACATGGAGAAAATATGCAAAACAAAACAAAAAATGGACAAAATGAATAAAAAAAAAAATAAAAAAAAGAAACATTGATTCACACCCATGGAGTTGGATCAATTACAGTGGATGGACACAAATAATACATAAAATGAACAAAACTGTAACAAAATAATATGTAATATATGAATAAATAAGCAAAACAAAATAGACTGAAATGAAGTAAAAAAGAAAAAAGCATAAAGTAAGCAAGAAAATGAACAAAAACAGCCAAAATGATCAATGAAATGAACAAAATGAATAAAAAAAATTGACAAAAATAATAAGCAAAAAGAACAAAATGAGCCACAAACTGAATGAAATTTAAGAAAAAAAAAAATAAACCCATGGAGTTGGATCAATGACAGAGGATGGACACACTGGGTTTACATATATATAAAACAATAAAACGAACAAAAAAATTTACAAAATAAAAAGTAACGTTGAAAATAAGCAAAAAAAAAAAAAAAAAGAAGACCGAAATGAAATTTAAAAAAGCATAAAATAAGCAGGAAAATGAACAAAAACAGCCAAAATCTTTTCATGGTCATCAGATATGACCCATTTGGACGTTCAACAGTCTCTTTTCCATCCACCCTCTAACTGCACAAATACAACTTTGCATAAAAATTTACCGAATGGAAAAACGACAATTTCGCCAAAAGTCTCATTTTTTGATTAAAAGTTTTTGTGCTGGCAAGAGGTGGTTTTTCAGGCGTAGTGCAAATGGTATAATCATGCAAAACTGCAATGGAAAGACCTTTTTTCGCAGCTAGAGTCAGGTGAATTAAAAAAACAAATGTTAACGTACGTTACAACAAGAGAAGAAGAAGAAACATGTGTATGTGTGGACACACCAGGAAACCACATCATGTTAGAATTTAGTTCGAGACAGAGGGTTAATATAGAATAATAATGAATATATGTGTAAATCAACACCATATTTAGGTTTGTTTCCTTATTTATGGAATGACTTCTCGTGTCATCTCGCGGTAATAAATAAAGAAATCATCGCATTTGTGATTTAATGGAAAAACCCACATTACGCACTTCTGTTTTTTTGACATTTAGTAAATATGGGTAAAGTTTTACGCAGATGTCCAATGGAAAACAGACTAATGACAGCGGACAAAGATGCTGGTTTTTACATTCAGTTATTGATGTCTTTGCTGAAAACGTCATTTTTCTTCAGTTGTCTTCAGTTGTGATACAATAACCCTGGAGTTTTCATAAAGATCTGCAGGATCTGATTTAAAAATTGGAGAATAAATGATATACACTGAAAAATGCTCAATACAAAGGCTAATAATAAAATAAATGGTGAAAAATCACTTAATAAAGCTTAAATAGACAGAAAAATTAAATTCAGAACTGTCACAAAAGTAGCACTGGGGTTTGTATAGGTTAAAGCTGCCTCCAGAAATATGAAATAAGGAAAATACTAAAAAAAAAAAAAAGAGCTTCAAAGTAGCTTTGTTACTTTTTCTTTTGCTAAAAAAAAAAAAAAAAAAAAAAAAAGTCATTCCCTCTCATACAGTTTCTTTTTTTGCGATGGATTTGCAAACAAATATTACAAACCCAGAGCATCTAAAGTGTCTGCAGGAAGGGAAAGCATGAGCTGAGTTTCAGGAGTTTGAGTCCAGACTGAACCTGGGTGATGGTTAACTGGTGAATGTTTGTTCTGCAGGTCTGATCTGCAGTGGGCCGGACCACCGAAATAATAACATAAGAACATAGAAAGAATGTCTGCTCCAAACTTTCCTCTGTATTTTAGAGTGACAAAAGTAGAATTATAGGATGAAAATGTTTACATCCACCAACTATCCTTTAAAACAATGTTAATAACATGAACAAACAGAAATTTGTGAAGAAAATTAAGTGCAATTTTAAGAATATTCTGTCTCAGTTTATCACATGGACATTATAACGCACAGATCCCAGTGGATCTACAAACATAAAACAGTCAATAACAGGCAGAATATTGGTAAACTTGTACTTCAGTCATTTCAAAGTGCTCATATGTGTTCAGGTTATTCATGTTTTTGTAAAATGATAGTTGTTTTAATGTAAATACAGTAAAATGACATGAAAATTTTTACATTTACAAAGAGAAAAATTTGGAGTTGAGTTTTTGGAGTGAGTATTTATCGGTTGTTGTGATCGTATTTTACTGATCCGACCCACTTGAGATTAAAAATGTCCACATGTGCAACCTGAACTAAAAGGACTAATATCTTCAGTGTAATTTTTGCATTTCACTAGTTCATCCCAGGGGTCAGACTGGACCCTTTGGTGGGCCAGCTTTGGCCCCAGGGCCACATGTTTGACACCGGGGTCCAAACTGTGAAATTCTGAGAATTAATGAGAAAATGGGTTTTATTGAAAAGGAATGTTAGTGTCAGAGCTACCAGATCTGCCTCCAAACAGTGTCTGCACATGACAGTACATTCACTGAGCAGGTTCTATCAGTGGAACATTTTTGTGTAAATGGACATAAACCCACAGACATGTGGAAGAACACACCATCATATACATGAAAACATCAGCTGAACAGCACTTTGGTCATTTGAGTTCTGATTCATCTTATTAAAGTATGTCAGATTTAGTACTTTTACGTCTGAACAGACACTGTCTCAGTGTGGAGCAGTGGAATCATTGCATTCTGTTTTTATTTACACATTACACACAATCCATATTTATCTGGAGTAAGTGTTAGAGAAGATGTAACGAGGTGACAACATAAAAGACACGACACGAAAACAATGACTGAGTAAAAGACGTAAGACGATAACGTCAAAATGACAGAAGGATAAAGGATGTGGCGCTGTGATAATAACCATGTCAGAGGGGCGTTTGTCTTATCAGCTGTCTCTGCAGTTTGGGAATCACTGTTTTAGACCATTTGAATATTGAGCGAAAAAGGGAGATGTGATCAACTCAAATGGAGATGGATCCACATCCCAGGTCTGAGCAGATGTCCATGTGATCAGATGAAAACAAACGCTGTGACGCCGAGAGTGAGGATGGAGGAAGTGAGTTTAAACGGAGGACGGGTCTTTATCTGCAGACCTTTGTCACACCACTGCAGGCGTCTGCGTCACAAACAGGACGACAGCAGAACACCACTCCAACTCACTCTAATGTCATCTGTTTTTTTTTTTTTTTCCCACCTTTGTTTATTTGGAGTTTTGTAGAAACTGGGCGATACAAACACTGTATCATATGTGACACATAAATGGAAAATAAGTTGTTGCACAATTTCCTTTTTTTTTTTTTTACATGCAAACAAACCCAAGATAAGTGCACCAACCTTCTCCATTAACAAAAAACAAAACAAAACAGGGGCTTAAAAGGTTCACATTTAGAATATCGATGAACACGGTACACTAGTGAATAGAAAAAACAAAGCAGAGGACCATAAAGGTCCATCTGAACTAAGGGGACATTTGTTTTTCTGACCAGTTGAAACAAAGGATTCCAGATTTGTGAACTTTTATCAGCAGAGGTTTAAAGGGTCATTCTAAGTTTTTCCAGTTGGAGGAAATAAACGTCCCTGAGCCAGTGGATAAAAGAAGGGGGCTGTGGGGATGTCCATGTCAGACTGGAATGTCATCTAACTGTTGGGCGAAGAGTTCTAATAGTTCGAATCATTTTTCATCCTAGTTTAGTTTTATTTAGTTTGGACTTTTTTTTTCTCTAATTCAGTTCATTTTAATTCATTTTTAGAGCAGGTTTACTAGTTTTTATTAGTTTTCTTTTTTTTTTAAATGCTTAGTTTCTTAGTTTAGTTTTAGTTTAGTTTTAGAATTAATTTTAGTTCAGTGGTCTCTTTTCTCTTCTTCTCTGTGCTCCTATTCAAATCAGTCCCAGACAGGACTCTGCTGCTTTAGTCTCCATGTTTCCAGGTAGAGTGGGGACCAGAAGACGACTGGAAACCACAAGTGAACACAAGTGACGGACCCTTAAATATCATATGGTGCCAGCACAGAAAATTGCTTGAGGGAAATAAATCAATTTCTTATCAATCTGACACTGACAAAGACGAAAACGAAGGGAATTTTATCCATAATTTTTATGTTTTAGTTAGTTTTTTAAGCACACAATACAGTTTCAGTTAGTTATTGTTTTTTTCTTTTAATTATAGTTTTTATTTATTCCAGTTAACAAAAATGTTTTTTAATTCTAGTTTGCGTCATTTCGTTAGTTTTCGTTAATGATAATAAACTTAGTTGGGCGGTGGTTAACGAGGCGCCTCCGTCCTACTGGTCTCATTGTGGTGGTTTGGACTTAAAAGGGGACACGTTTGGATCAATACATGATACGTGTGTGTGTGTGGGTTTTGGGGGGGGGGGGGGGGGGGGGGTAGGCCAGTGTATTTCCAGTAATCTGGCGATACGATACAAATCACAATACTAGGATCACAATACGTTATATCAATATATATCATGATACTGTTAAAAAAGTTTTTGTTTTTGCTTGTTTCTTTTCTTTTTAAGGATTATTTCCTTGAAGAATTGAATTACACCCGAAATCTGCACAAATACTAAACACATTTTTATTTGATCAGAACAGGATCTAATATCACAAACTTTTTCTAATTCTCCTCGTTTCTAAAGGAACTAACATCTGCCGCTCTCAGTAAAAACAGTAAAAAGTGCCTTTAGGATGCTTCAAATAACCATTATTTAATAAAACAGTGTTGAATAATAATAAAAAAAGATATAAACAATAAAGAAAACCAAAAAAACAAAATGAAAATTCATCAAATCTGCATTTGAATAAATACCTACAAATATCAATACAGTACTTTTTAATATCGATACAATATTGTGAAATGAAATATCACATTATATTACAGAAGTGATGTTTTCTAGGGCCTGTGGGGATGTCCATTTCAGACTCTAATGTGTTGGGCGGTGGTTACTGAGGCGCCTCCGTCCTGCTGGTCTCATCGTGGTGGTTTGGACTTAGACAGGGTCAGTTCGGATCAACAGGTGATACGTGTGTGTGTGTGTGTGTTGGGAGGGGGGTCCATCCTTTCTTTCATTCATTCATTAAACAGATGTGCTGGGGCGGCCTCTGAAAAGGCTCATTATTCATGTGACTCACCATCTGCATACGTATGATCGACCACACTCATTTTTCTGCCGCCGTCCTCAGGTATGCTGCTCTCTCCTCCATCTCCCTCTCGGTCTCTTTCTTCTTCTTCTTCTTTTTTTTTCTGTCTTCACTCTGAGCTGATTTAGAGCCAGTGGAGTGTGTGCTGTAATCATAGCCTAATGACAGATAATCTCAAGAACACTAAATGACTTTAATCCTTGCCTAATGACAGATAATGCTGCTTCACTCCTACTGTGTGTGTGTGTGTGTGTGTGTGTGTGTGTTGTGTGTTGTGTGTGTGTGTGTGTGTGTGTGCTCATTTGCATTGTCACCCTCGTCCCTCAGACTTTAAATGACTCCTCCTCTGAGTCACAGTCAGCCCGCAGGAGTAAAGTTTTAAAGTTAAAGCTGTTATTAGTCGTCACTTTACTTTCCCTCCTGCGTCCTTTCCTGCCTCAGAGTCAGCTGTTGAGTTTGAAACGCTGTTTTGGAGTCAGAGGTTTGAGCCGAACAGGCTGAGGGGATATGGTTCCAATTCAGACAGGTGCAGTGGTTTTTGGTTGGTGTTTTTTTTGTCTCGGTTTAACTTCCTGACCTCCTGTTGTCCTCTGCTCCAGTGTGGACACAAGTACAGAAGGTCTGCATGTGACGTCAGCGCTAGTGGAAGTCACAGCAGCTCCGCCCACTGAGTGTCAGACAGAGGCAGATGAGTGACAGCGTTGGCTTCAATCCTGTCTAAACTGAAGAACAATATTGAATAAAAATGGGGCAGAGCTGTTGTGAGATTGATTGTATTTTCAGGTTCTTAAAGCAGTGGGAGCTATCGTTTTACAGACACTGAAAGACAAAGAAAAGAGAAGGAGATGGATCCACAAATCCAGGAAACCAAACCTAGATCTGTGGATCCTGTTTGGGGTCAGATAACTTTAGTTTATGCCGTATGTTTGGCTCCAATCAGACCTGAAATGACCTATTGTTTTGGCTAACGGTCCTTCTTAGTGCAGCTCTTGGTTTCATGATCAGATCTTTCCTGGTTTTTGTCTTCATTTTGTGATTGTGAACCTTGTGCTCCTACATGATTAGTAAACTAACTGAAACTGAGGCCAACCTAGTTAGTTTACCGGCCGACAGGACGTAAGCTGTTGTCATTGTCGTCGTCGTCTGTTACAAAACTTTCAGTCGTCTTCTCTGAAACTACAATTCCAACTGACTTCAAACTTGGTCTACAGCTTCTGTATGATGATGTCAGCACAAGGTATTGAAATTATTTCAATCCAGATCTGATTCTGGATTTGGTGCAACTTTGAAAAATGTTCCCATTATAACAGATAGGAAGTGGATTGATCCAATAAATCAGTATCAATGATATCAAGTGTGAATTTGAATTTTTTACAAATCTGATTGGAATATGAGCAAAACATGGACTATTTCTGTAACAGAATAAATACACAGAACTGGGGGAGAATAAATGGCATCTGGATACATTTCCCAAAGCTTTGAATTTGACCGCTAAGATACAGGGCCATTGGTCCGATTTTTTTTCAAATACGGTGGAACTGGAGAATAAAGCTACGACAGAGTATGAGGACCACAGAAGAAAAGAAAAACACTGGTCACTATGAGTATAAAGTCATAAAATATGGATATAAAACCCATAATTTTATGAGAATAAAGTTGAATACAAAAAGAATCACAATGTTCTGAGAATAAAGTTGTAGTTATAAAAAAACCCTCATAATTTCACAAAAATGTCATTTGTTTATGAGATTAAAGTCGTCATATTCTGACAATAAAGCCATAATATTATCAGAATAATGTGTTCATTTAAACCAGGTGGTGTAAATCTGCTAATTTCCCAGAATGCAGTGGTGCCCCGCTGGTCCACAGCAGTAGTATCTGTGTTGGATAAAGGACTGGATCTGAACTAGACTCAGTAAATCTGCTCAGTCCCAGTAGATCATGCATAGATTCACTGGGGTCAGTCCACGGTCTACTGGAAATGACCTTTGGATCAGCTGGTTCTGGGCCCTAGTTTTGGACCCTTGTGGATCAGCTGGTTCTGGGCCCTAGTTTTGGAACCTTTGGATCAGCTGGTTCTGGGCCCTAGTTTTGGAGCCTTTGGATCAGCTGGTTCTGGGCCCTAGTTTTGGACCCTTGTGGATCCGCTGGTTCTGGGCCCTAGTTTTGGAGCCTTTGGATCAGCTGGTTCTGGTCCTAGTTTTGGACCCTGGTTGTCAGTCCTGATGAAACCATGTATATTAGTTTCAGGTCCAAATAGAACTGACCCCCTCCCCCCTGGATCAGGTCTGGATCCTCCATTTGGGTCCACATGTCAGTGTTCATGGACCACTTGTTCTTTGGTAGCTCGTACAGATCCATGTCCAGTCCAACTGTCCTTCATTTAATTTCAGATTTCCCATGATCCTTTGCTCTGGCGGTGTTTACTGCTATTCTCCGTCATGTTGAGCAGGTTGGTTTAAGACACTCAGTCTGACTGAGAGGGGCGTGGCCTGGGGGGGTGGGGGTGGCGTATGTGCAGACCCTCTACATTGCTCAAATGTCGTCTCTAGTGTTTTCCATTTGGTCCAAACTGCAGAGCTGAATCCGTTTATCATTCGTTCTTTTCATATTCATTTGAGAATCCACATTCAGAAAATGAAAAAAAATGACTCCTTATTTCATTATTCATGTACAAATCAAAAAACCAGTTGTTTTTCATTCTTTCCATTGTTTGCACAAATTAAAAATTGGAAATCATCAAATAGACCAAATGTGGGCTTTCATGTCGACATTTCTGAGGTCTGATTTGGTCTGACCTGGAACTTCCTGACTTTTTGGTGTGTCATCCCTCTGCTGAGGCTGGAAAATGAACCATGTTTTACTGCAGTATATATTTTTAACACCATCTGCAGTATTTTGAGCATCAGTTCACAACTGCACAAACTTAAAATAGAGTTGGAAGTGTTTTCATTTACAGCAGGGAGAGAGGAGGAATATATGTATGTGACAGCAGGATTAATATTAATGAAGAACTGACTGGATCAAAGCCAGAGACAGTCTGAAGACAGTCCACAAAGGTCAGCTGTTACTGACATCTGTGAGCCGCCCACTGGGTCTGGAAGACGCCAAAACATGCACAGAATGATTTTACTGAGCACTTTACTGCAGCTGGAGTTTGGGTTGAAGATGGTTTGTTAAGTGAAGTGAAATGGTCTGGAGTCAGTTTCCTGAGGGATCAATAAAGTTCTATCTAATCTAATCTGAATCTATTCTAATATATATATATATATATATATATATATATATATATATATATATATATATATATATATATATATACACACACACACACACACACACACACACACACACACACACAGACACACAGACACACACACACACACACACACACACACACAGACACACACACACACACACACACACATCATAGTAGGGATGTAACGATTACCAGTATAATGATTAGTTAGCATTAGTGTTTAAATTCTAATTATCATGATAACTGTGTTGGATTACCGCACTTTGAACACAAACTTGATCTGGTAAATGGTCAAACGTTGTCCATAAGGTTCCATCTTTAATGCACATTTGTATGTTTGATGTTTACATGTTAATATTTGAATGTTTCTGCAACAGAAAGTACATTGTGTCTATTATTTTATTTTATTTTATTTTTTTCAAAATACAAGGTGGTTAAATTATTTCAGGTTGTATATCAGTACTTTTTGAACATTTCAAGCACCTTTCAACAATACTGTGATAATAATGATAACTGTGATAGTTTTGGTCACAATAACCATGATATGAAATTTTCACATTGTTCCATCCCTAGACCATGGTTTAAAAAATCTTACTATGAAAACTTGAAACAAGTATATTCTGTTTAAATGAGTATTTTATCATTCTATAATCCTTTGATAATATTTTCTTATTTGAATAAAACTTGATCCGTGTAATGTTCTTCCTGCACCAACAGATAATTGTACTGGAAATAAGACACTTTAACCCAATAATGAGCTGAATGGTCTTCTTTTGGTCCAGGTCTTGTTTGCAGTGCAGTTTGAGTGTGTGTGTCAGACTTGGACGGTCCAGTTTACACCAGTTCAGGACTTTCCCTTCTTCTGAAAACCCCACAGTGGACATTCGTAGGAAACGGTCAGTTGTGCAGATGCTGGAGGTCGAGTGTCACGTCTCTGATCATATGAGCTGTGGGTGTGGCTGAGTCTTCATATGTACGGTGCCTCAGAACACTGGCTCCTTTAGAAGCAGATGCTTATTTAAGGTCTGGGGGCTGTGGGTAATATTAGAGGTACTTGATTAAATCTCATGAAGTATCCCTCATCTCTGTCAGCATTAATCAGGAAAGGAAAATGCTGAGGACGGAGAGTGTAAATCTCAGTTCAGCGGTGTGGCACAGCCGTGTCTTGTGAGAATTTATTGCTTTTCAATGAGACGGTGGTTTGCACTGAAAACAACATAAACCTTCGAATATAAACTACTGGGTGTGGATGTGGTGAAAGCCCCCCCCCCCAGCTCTTTGTGATTCATGAGGGCGTCGCATCAGGATGTGGAAGGAGAAAGTAGCTCAGGATAAATCAGCTTCATATTTTTTCTTTATTGCCATTTATGGAAATGTGTGCTGGCAAATAGGAGCCATGAATGGGATCTGATGAAGTCAAGGTTACAGAGCAAACGCAGTGCACCCCCCACCCCCACCCCCCCGCTCATGAATGTGGGTTTAATATCCCAGGAACAGGTCGTTTTGTGAGGAGCTGACGGAGGACAGGAAGCCGTCCGTTTGATCCGCAGACCTGTCGGAACGCTCTGTTTGTTCAAGACGAGTCCGACTGCGACTCAAAAATAAAACCATCTATCACTGAGACCATGGTACGCAACACAAGCACTGAAACGGTGACGGACGAAGGCTGAGGAACACTTATGCAACATGGATGTGTCCACTGGTGGTAGCAGTTCTAGGTTTTGTTTTTTTTTTTTTTTTTTTTTGTTTAACAGTAAACATTGAACAGTATATATACAGGGTGGGGAAGCAAAATGTACAATATTTTGAGGCAGGGATTGAAAGACAGTGTATGACCAATTAGTTTATTGAAAGTCATGACAATTTATTTGCCACAAGAAAATGTCCGTAATAGAAAATGTTTTTATTCTATGTGTCCTCCTTCTTTCTCAATAACTGCCTTCACACGCTTCCTGAAACTTGTGCAAGTGTTCCTCAAATATTGGGGTGACAACTTCTCCCATTCTTCTTTAATAGTATCTTCCAGACTTTCTGGTAATAGTTTTGCTCATAGTCATTCTCTTCTTTCCATTATAAACAGTCTTTATGGACACTCCAACTATTTTTGAAATCTCCTTTGGTGTGACGAGTGCATTCAGCAAATCACACACTCTTTGACGTTTGCTTTCCTGATTACTCATATGGGCAAAAGTTTGTGAAAAGGTATGGATAATAGTGTTAGGTATGATTATGACATCAGTATATGTTTGGGTTCAAAACAATTGATGTAGTGTCTGCTGAGAAAAAACAACTAAATGTTCAGTGTACATTTTGCTTCCCCACCCTGTGTGTGTAAATATATATATATATATATATATATATATATATATATATATATATATATATATATGTATGTATATATTATACAGTGGTCCCTCATTTATCGCTGGGGTTACATTCTAAAAATAATCCGCAATAGACGAAGTCCGCAAAGTAGTCAGCTTTATTTTTTACAATTATTCTCTCTGTTTTCAGGCTGTAAAAGCCCTCACCACACACTTTATACACTTTTCTCAGGCAGGCATTAACATTTTCTCACATTTCTCTCTTGTTTAAACACTCTCAAAGTTCAAACCTTCGTAGATTTTAAAAAATAACTACAACTTCTCCCTTCCTTCAGCATGTCCAGAAGTCCAACTGTTCATGCGATGGTTCTCATCTTCCTCTGCCTTTCGGGTGCGACCACAGGTGCCGCTGTCGGTGCAGAACGTTTTGTCGACATTGTGGGTTTTATTGGAGAGAAAACTGTCAAACATACAGCACTGCAGAGTCCCACTGCTACAGATCCAACATTTATGTAAATGTGGTAGAAGAACACATTCTGTACTGAACAGGAGACACGGCACGGAGGAGATTGATTGACAATGGTCTACAGTCCCTTAGCCAATCAGGACGCAGAACACAATGCGTGTTCATACACTGTAAAAAAAGCATGCAAAATTGTACTAAAAAAATCTGCGAAACAGTGAGGCCGCAAAAGGTGAACTGCGTTATAGTGAGGGACAACTGTACAACAAAAAAAGGATGGAAAATTTTACAATTCACAAAATATTTAACATTTCAAATGTATAGAAACACATGTAAGTAAAAACATATTAAAAAAAAAGAAAAAGAATGCTCAAGGTATAAATAGAAATTATACAAATTAAATAAGATTATACACTTGACAGCTTTTTGGTTTTATTTGCTTTTGGATTTATGATGTTCCTCAAATTGTCTAAATAACTGGAAAAAAGGGCTTTAAAAACAGTAATGTTTGGACGTTGGTGTGCAAATTTGGTGCAATGAATGTGAAATTTGGCAAAAATTATCAAAAGGTTGATAACATATCTTTTTTTCTGGATTTATTTTATCAATTTGTGATAGACCAAATAAATGTGTTGAAAGTTCAATTTACATGAAGGGTCAGCTTTGGCGTTTATAAAATTATTTAAATCGATCCAAAATATATGTGCGTAGGTGCAATCCCAAAGTAAATGACATATTGTTTCCTCTGCGTTGCTGCAAAAAGAACAAAGAGAATCAATATTTTTCTTATATTTTATAGACCAATAGGTCTTCACTGGATAACATCTATGGACCCGTTTAAAAGTAACTTCAGTAGTTGTAGATTTGAACAGGGTGAAGAAGTCTGTGTGATGTCACCCAGTGGTTCAGTAAAATTCCCAGGCGTACTCATGGACCAGTTATGATGAACTGCTCAATTAATTTAAATAATGTTTTTAATATATATATTTTTAAATGTGGCTACCTTACACTAACAGGCCAGATATTTTAATTAAATAACTAAATTCTGTCTAACTTGACTACAGAACCCACTGAGCTCCAAACGTCAAACCAGCGGTTTGTGCAGATGTCACGGACAAGGAAATGAACTAAAGCAGGGGTCTCAAACATGTGGCCCGGGGGCTGAATGTGGCCCGCCAAAGGTTCCACTCTGGCCCGTGGGATGTGTTTGCAAAGTCAAAAATTCCACAGTCTGGAATTGAATAAAACCAGTAAAGTGAATAAAACAGCCGTCTTCTGGTCCCCAGTCTACTGGAAACATGGAGACTAAAGCTGGAAGAAAGCAGCAGAGTCCTGTCTGGGATTTATTTGAATACGACCACAGAGAAGAAGAGAAAAGAGACGACTAAACTACAACTAAACTATAACTAAGCATTTAGACCAAAATGAAAACTAATAAAAACTAGCAAACCTGCTCTAAAAACGAATTAAAACAAACTGAATTAGAGAAAAAAAAGTCAAAACTAAATAAAACTAAACTAGAGTGAAAAATCCAAATCTATTAGAACCCTGATAAACAGTCTATGAGGCTGAATAACTTTTGGTAACAGCCTCTAGTGGCCGTTGAAGGAACTGCAGCTTTTGGCGCTTAGTGTCACTTTTTATTCCTGGAGGTTTCAGGGTGCTTCACAGATCAGGTCATGGTCATGTGACTTAATGAAGACATGACATAACTGACGGTCGTTTAGCTAAGGCCTGTCCTGATTACCAGTGAAGGGTTGACTCTGCTTCACATTCACTTCCAGCTTCTGCGTGTCTTCATTTCACACTAAAATAGAAGCTGATGACAGTCTGCTGCTGTGGCCGCTGTGTATTTTTGATGAAGTTAGCGCTGCGTGACCGCGGCTCTGCACAGACTGCAGATGAGAAGAAGCAGAGGCGGTCAGTTCACATGAACAGAGCCGAGCCCAGCTGAGTCAGAGCCCATTACAGACTGAGGACCAAGGCTTTTCAATGAAACCGCACACACCGGGCCAGAGCGGTACAGAAAACTGAGTTAGCACACTTCCATAGACTCCTGCTGGAAAAAATGGCCGACCAAATATGGACCTACTGTTCTGGTTCTGGAGGCGGGGCCAATAGTTCCAAACACTGAGTATGACAGAGTATGACAGACACATTCAATTCTATTTGTGCTGATCTATCAACTCCAGCTCTAAGTTGATCAGATATGGTCATCTGTCCACTGGTCCAGTCTATTTCCTGTATCAGTGACATTTCTGTTGTACATTCTGTTTTCTTTGGTCTGTGTTTGTGTTTGGATCCGTTTCTATCTGATCCAGCTGTTTTCAGCTGCAGTCCTGTAGTTCATAGTTGGACTGGTCCAGCTGTTCACATGGAACCACCACAACTAGAAGGATGGAGGTTCGAAGGCACAGGTGTCAAACAGGCGGCCCGGGGGCCAAAACCGGCCCACCAAAGGGTCCAATCTGGCCCCTATAGGATGAATTTATAAAAGTGTAAAATGCAAAAATTATGAACAGTCAAGTGCATCAAACTCAAAAATCACAACATAATAACCTACAAATAATGAGTCCAAATTTTCTTCTTGGTTTAATGCAGGGGTGTCAAACATGCGGCCGGGGGGCCAAAACCGGCCCGCCTAAGGGTCCGATCCAGCCCACGAGATGAGTTAGTGAAATGCAAAAATTACACTGAAGATATGAACGATCAAGGATGTTAAAATAATTTTAGGTCAGTTTCATCTGAAGCGGGTCAGACCAGTTAAATACTGTCATAATAAACCATAAATAATGAAAACTACAAATTTTTCTCTTTGCTTTAGTGTTAAAAAAAAGAAGTAAAATTACACAAATGTTAACATTTACAGACTAACATTTTACAAAAAATGTGAAAAACCTGAACAAATATGAACAATCTGAAATGTCTGAAGAGAGTTAAGTGTAATTGTACCAATATTCTGTCTGTTATTAAATGTTTTGTGCATTTGTAGATCCACTGTGATCTGTACGTTGTGATGAACATGTGAAAATGAGAAGCTGAGGCCAAATAATGGCATAAATTGTTAAAATTGCACTTTTTTTCTTAATAAATTTGATTTTGGTCATGGTTGTTCATGATTTTCCGCATTTTTTTAAAGGATAGTTTGTAGGTGTAAAAATGTTGATAGTATGCAGTAATTTTACTTTTTTCATTCTAAAACATAGAAATTAGACATACAAATTTTGGAACTGATATTCTTTATGTATTATTGTGTTGTTATTTTAATCATCTCCAGCCCACTGCAGGTCATGTTGGGCTGTCTGTGACCCCTGAACTAACATGAGTTTGACGGCCCTGGTTTAATGTAAGAAAAATAATGTGACATCATGCCTATAAATAATGGCAACACCCAGTTTTTCTCTTTGATTTATTGCAAAGAACATTAAATTCTGATCTCCTTTAACAGTAAAATGTCAATAACATGAACAAATATGAACGACCTGGAATGTCTAAAGAAAAATAAGTGTAATTTTAACAATATTCTGCCTGTTTTGTGTCTTGGTAGATCTGATCTGTAACGTACATGTAGAAATCATAAACTGAGGCAGAATATTGATCAAATTTTACTTATTTTTCTTCTGAAGTTTCAGTTTTTTCAGGGTTTTCACGTCTTTTTTATTTTGGATAGAAATAGTTTCATCATTTAATGTTATTTTTTGCACTAAAAAAATTGCAGTTGTCATTATTTATAGGTTATTCTGTTATTATTTTACTGGTTCTGTCCACCGGAGCTCAAATTGGACTGAATGTAGAACCTGAAAGAAAATGAGTTTGACACCCTGTAAGGTACTGTTTTTTTCCTCCATAAATATATTTATTGTCATTTTCATTGTTTTATAAGAACAAGCAAAAACACAACACATCAAAACAATCCCTCCCTCCCACCCCCCACCCACACAACAGCACCCACTCCCAGTGCAACAAAGCCTACCTGACAGACACAACTTCATGGTCGATACAGACTAGTCCTTTAAAAATGGTAAAAAAGTTGTCCAGATCGCAAAAGAGTCTTGGATCTTTCTTTTATCCTGGTACGTCAGCTTTTCCATTGCCAGGTTAGAAGACATTTCTTTAGTCCATTGGTTCGCTGTGGTCCTTGAATGTGTGTAATGGTCAGAGTACAGAAACTGAACCCAATTGCAAGACCTGGAGGCAGACGTAAAAGTTCACTGTGTTTTTTAAACACAATAATAAAAGACTATTCACAGGCAATATTAATAAGCAGATCCTTGAAGGCAATGGGTCCTGGACTCTTCACAGGATCCAAAGACAGGACCGGAGATTGGGCTTCACCGCCCGGAACCGGGAACATAACGTAACATAACCTGACTAAGGAAAAGCAGAGAATAGTCAGAGTCCAAACCAGGTCATACACGGGGAAGCAAACGGAAAGGCAACAGGACTTTAGGAACAGGCAGGCTCACGTACCTGTAAACCAGGCAGAAGGTCGAACACACGTAGACGTTCAGTTTGACCACTGAGGTCATGTGATCATCAGTGTCATTTACTGTGGTACAAATATGGTCCACTTTGACACTTATTTGATTCTATTTGTCATTTATTAATGTTTCCTAATGGTTCCATGTGACACCTGTCAGTAGTTTGATTCGTCCTCGTTTGTTAAACCGTTCAGTGGTCAGCCCCACTACTCAGAAACACAACTGACAATAACATACAGACCGTAGTGACACAACAGGTGCAGATAGACTAGTGTGTGGTTTATTTGGTTTATATTTACCTGTAAGAACACACTGGCTGCTGTCTGTCCCATAGAAGAACAGGACAGTGCACTGTCTGTTTGGAACTATTGAGGCTTACAACAGGGTTCTCAAACTCCTGTTCTTTCAGGTTCCACATTCAGCCCGATGTGATCTGCAGTGGACCCAACCAGTAAAATAAAAACAGAAGAACCTAGAAATAATGACAACTGCAGATGTTTTTCTTTGTTTTACTGTAAAGAGAAAAAACAACATTAAATTATGAAAATACTTACTTTTATAAACTATCCAAACAAAAAAGATGTGAATAACCTGAAAAAACTGACATTTCTTCAGAAAAATCAATGTAATTTTCTCAGTCTTCTTCCTCCACTTCTCATTAGTCCATGTGCATTCTGGATCAGATCTCCAAAGACACTAAACACTGAGGAACAGGAAGAAAAGAGTTCAAACTGGACTGAATTTAATACAGACATTTCAGGTTGGACACATTTGTTCAGGTTAGTCACAGTTTATTGTTACAGGAGAGTTTGGAAATGGAAAGAGTTTCATAATGTTATTTTTTTGCACTAAAATTTGAAGTTGCCATTATTTATAGGAGTAATGTTAGGCGTTTTTGGGTAATTTTTATATGTTTTTTGAGTAATTTTTAGGTGATTTTAGGATAATTTTTGGGTGAATTTGGGTGATTTTTGAGTAGTAACTTCTCATTAGTCCATGTGCATTCTGGATCAGATCTCCAAAGACACTAAACACTGAGGAACAGGAAAAAAAGAGTTCAAACTGGACTGAATTTAATACAGACATTTCAGGTTGGACACATTTGTTCAGGTTATTCACATTTTATTGTTACAGGAGAGTTTGGAAATGGAAAGATTTTCATAATGTAATGTTATTTTTTGAACTAAAACAAAGACAAAAATGTGAAGTTGTTAATTCAAGATTTTTTGCTAAAGTTAAGTTTTTGTTTTTTGTTTTTTTCTTAATTCAAGGGTTTTTTTTGGCTTAATTTGAGATTTTTTTTTTTACTTAATTGAAGATTTTTTTTGCTTAATTCAACATTTTTTCCTTAATACAAGCTAATTTTTTTTTTTTTTTTGCTTAATTCAATTCAAGACTGGAATTTTTGACTTTGCAAAAACATCCCAGTGGTCAGATTGGAACCTTTAGCGGGTCACATTTGGCCCCCGGGCCTCATGTTTGACACCCCTGGCTTACATGAACCACCTGATCCCCGTAGCAGCGACATCCAAGTGTGTCACAACCCTCTGTGTCTATGGCTCTGAATCAGGCCTAAGCAGAGTTTTAGAAAAGACATGAGTTTGACAGGGTTTGAGTGAGCAAGAGGAAGGAAATCAGGAGGGAAAAGTGGGTTTGAGGGGAGCTGAAGGTGGATTAGATGAACACAAAGGCAGAGCAGATAAAGTTTAGGGGGGAGCGTCTGCAGACTGTCTGCTCCTGGTATTCAGACGTGTTTTTCGGTGACTGCGGTGACATTTTCAACTCCCGTTCCCATTTTATCCCTCAGTGACTCTGCTGTATGAGCCGTCATCTGCTTTCTGGATGCACCGGCTCTCATCTGTGAGATGACTTGACTTCATAAGAGGAGGAGGAGGAAGGCATGGGGGGAGGAAGAGGAGGGGGAGGAGGACAGGTGTGACAGAGGAGGGTGACACAGAGAAAAAAGGATGAAGAGGAGGTTAGGAAGTGGAGAGGCCCAGTGAAGGAAGGGAAGAACAGATAATGAGACATGAGGACAGAGCCAGCCTTGTGTGCTGTTTGTTTCTCTGCTCTTTCATCATCTTCCACCTCTACAGTCTGATCTCCTGCTGGCTGCGATGGGAGTGTGTGGACTCGACAGACTGGATGTGTGTGCATGTTTCTACAGCCTGAACAGTGGAGCTTTGAACCAGAGCGTACTGACAGAAACGTTCCTGTCAAACACAGACCTGCCCTTTTCCTCATGCACTGAACTCAGTCTGTACTAAGGCTCTAATACACAGGGGTCAAACATGTGGCCCGGGGGCCAAACCCAGCCCACCAAAGGGTCCGGTTTGGCCCCTGGGATGAATTTGTGAAATTGCAAAAATTACACTGAAGATATGAACAATCAAGGATGTTCAAATCATTTTAGGTCATTTCAGTCTAAAGTGGACCAGACCCGTAAAATACTATCATAATAATCATTAAATAATGAAAACTGTACATTTGTCTCTTTGTTTTAGTTAACGAGTTTGACAGCCCTGTTCTAATAGTTTTGGATTTTTCATTCAAGTTCAGTTTTATTTAGTTTGGACTTTTTTTTTTCTCTAATTCAGTTCATTTTAATTTGTTTTTAGAGCAGGTTTGTTAGTTTTTATTAGTTTTCATTTTTTTTACCTAAATGCTTAGTTTTAGTCGTCTCTTTTCTTTTTTCTTTTTTCCAGAGCGACTTACATGGGAAAACCAATCAAATCACTCAGTCAATCAAATTTTATTTACATAGCACCAGATCACAACAAAAAAGTTCTCTCATGACACTTTATATATAGAGTTGGTCAAAACCAGACTCTAAGCCAATTTACAGAAACCCAACAGAATCTTTTTCTCTTCTTCTCTGTGCTCCTATTCAAATCAATCCCAGACAGGACTCTGCTGCTTTAGTCTCCATGTTTCCAGGTAGAGTGGGGACCAGAAGACGACTGGAAACCACAAGTGAACACAAGTGACGGAGCAAAAAGTGTCGTATGGTGCCGCTAGATAAAATTACTAGAGCGAAATAAATCAATTTCATATCAATCTGACATTGACAAAGACGAAAACGAAGGGAATTTCATCCATAATTTGTATCCATTTTAGTTAGTTTTGTAAGCACACAATACAGTGTCAGTTAGTTATGTTTTTTTCTTTTAATTATAGTTTTTATTTATTTCAGTTTCGTTAGTTTACGTTAACGATAATAACCTTGGAGTATACTCACCACAGATAACCTAAACTAATGATGACCTGTCAGATGTTTTGTCATCATTGTTGCCATCTGCAGATGAATGAGAAAACAGTCTTTAACTCTTTATAGTTCACTCACAGAAATACTCTGAAATCCAACATTTCCTCCTTAGTGTGTTATTGGAGGAAATAACAAGACTTTATGACTTTTGTGAAATTTTTCAAAGATTTTTATTGTTATGTAGAAAATCAAGGTCAATGAAGTTACCACATTTGGTTCCTTACCCATAAGTGGAAGCACATATGAAAAATACAATAACACATGTAAGGTGAAAGGAGCGTGTATTTGATGACATTAGAACTATGGATGTCCTGATCCCATCTAAACGTCAGTGTTGGCTGCCGATCTGGCATTTTTTAGAAGATCAGATCGGATTGATTTAGACACGAGATCGGGCTGATCCGAGCCCAGTCTTGGGGTGGGGGGGTGGGGGCAAACAAATGTCCTGCCCCCTCAAATTAAAGTTTCCAAAAGTAGGGTAAAGGAAAATTAGCTGCACGTCAGCAGGAGGCTGAGAGGAATTAGTAAAGCGTCTGTAAGTTCCACTTTCACTGTATGGTCAGTACTGATGTGTGGTTTTTTCAGCCTGCAGGGCTTTTGTGGAATTATTTGACCCCACCCAACCTGCCCCGCAAATAAACGGACATGCTTTTGACCCGCCCCAGCCCAGCCCGTAGTAACTGAATACATTTGGGTTCATTTCATGTACAGAAACTAAACACTGTTATAGTTATCAAAGTCAGATGTTTGGTTTTGTTTTTTCCCATCGGCGTATATGGTGTTTATGTTTCAAATCTGTGTGGATTTATCCAGATCGATCCATCCTGAAGAGTTGTTCTGATGTTTTCAGAGCTTTCCTGTTATTCTGGCCCTGTTTCCCTGTTTGTCATTTGATAACATGTGTACTGGTGCAGCAGTGACCTGGGTCAGGGTTCGAATAGTTTTGGATTTTTCCTTATAGTTCAGTTTGAGTTAGTTTTGACTTTGTTTTCTCAGTTCAGTTTGTTTTAATTTGTCTTTAAAGCAGGTTTACTAGTTTTTATTAGTTTTCATTTTTTTCTAAATGCTTAGTTTTAGTTTTTTCAAATCTTTTATCTTCCCTGCTGTTGTATTCACATAAATCCCAGACAGGACTCTGCTGCTTTAGTCTCCATGTTTCCAGGTAGAGTGGGGACCAGAAGACGACTGGAAACCACAAGTGAACACAAGTGACGGAGCAAAAAGTGTCGTATGGTGCCAACAGCTAAAATTGCTAGAGCAAAATAAATCGATTTCATATCAATCTGACATTGACAAAGATGAAAACGAAGGGAATTTCATCCATAATTTTTATCCGTTTTAGTTAGTTTTTAGTTAGTTTTGTAAACACACAATACAGTTTCAGTGAGTTATGTTTTTTTCTTTTAATTCTAGTTTTAATTTATTTCAGTTAACAAAAGGTTTTTACAATTCTAGTTTTCATCATTTCATTAGTTTTTTGTCAATGATAATAACCTCGCTCTGTATTAACCAGGTTTTACTGCATGTTTATAGCTCTTTGGGTCTGTGGTGGAAAACTGTCGATAGAGAACACAGAAGTCAAAGCTGAGCTTGCATGGAGGACCCCAGTCTGACGAAAGCACAAGGGTAAAGAGCAGGAGGTAAAGGGGTCAGAGGGGCACAGGCAGGGGGTTTATGGACACACTCGATGTGGCAGGACGGATGGGATTCTGACGGAAATGAGGGAAAAGTGAAAGACAGCTGACAAGTGTTCAGAACGTCATGGAGCCATCATGACAGACTGGAGACACTCAGAGTCCCTCATCTGTGAAGGGGGGGGGTTCTAATCATGTGTGTCAGCGACAGACAAAACCCTCCATGTTCTTCTACTGTACAATGGTCCAAGAGTGTTCACTGTAAGCCCGGACTTTGGATTCACTAAAATGCTTTAATTCCAGTGTACTTCAATGATTTCAGTTTTACTACATTCCTATAAAATGTTCAGTATATTCTGCTAATTTGCAGACAGAGTCAAAAGTATGAAACAGTGTCAGTTGAATGGATCTAAATCCCTCAGTTTTAGACCTGACCACACCTTTTCATCTGTGCAGTGCATTGTGGGTATTGTTGCTGTTGTTGTAAATGTGTTGTTTTTCTGTGCAGGGGTTCAGTGGGTTGTGCTGTTAGTGTTCATTTGGACTCTGTGTGTGTGTGTGTCAGTGTTTATTGGCCTTTTTGGGTTTGTGTTTTTGTATTTTTGTACAGCTGCACCAGGAGTCAGAGCCAGAGGAAGAACTATGGCTTCACTGTTCAGATAGGGTTGGTCTGGTGCGTTAAAAATCCCAATGCCTTGCCAAATTAAAAGCACTTCCTGTACAGGCAAATTACAGTTAGCAGACTTCCTGCCTAACTTCCATCCACGTTATAATATATGAAATTTCATAGTTATACAGAGTACTTTATGTTGCAAAAGATTTAATTTAAATAAACTTGGAATTGAGTCCAATGGACTGATGATATTAAATTAGTGATTCTACAAAGCAATTGACGTTGCAACAAATTTTAATTTAAATGAACTTGGCATTGAGTGTGTTGGACTTAAAATAGTAATTCCATTCAAATCAAGCATTTCAGTTTAATCCACTCCAGTTTTCATTACTCATTACTTAAATTTTTAAGGCAACCAGTTGACTCAAATTTTTAAAGTAAACTCAGCTTATCCGGTCTTACAGTGTACTGTGACATTAGATATGGACGGTGTAGAACAGGGGTGTCAAACATGCGGCCCGGGGGCCAAATGCAGCCCGCCAAAGGTTCCGGTCTGGCCCCTGGGATGTTCTTGCAAAGTCAAAAATTCCACAGTCTTGAATTGAATAAAACAACAACAAAACAATTAGATTGAATTAAAGAAAAAATTTTGAATTAAGCAAAAAAATCTCAAATTAAGAAAAAAACAAACAAACATGAATTAAGCAAAAAAAAAAAAATCTTAAATTTTGCAAAAAATCTTGAATTAAGAAAAAAAAAAAAATCTTGAATTAAGCAAAAAATCTTCCTCAGTGTTTAGTGTCTTTGTAGATCTGATCCAGAATGCACATGGACTAATGAGAAGTGGAGGAAGAAGACTGAGAAAATTACACTGATTTTTCTGAAGAAATTTCATTTTTTTTCAGGTTATTCACATCTTTTTTGTTTGAATAGTTTATAAAAGTAAGTATTTTTATAATTTAATGTTGTTTTTTTTTTCTTTACACTAAAAGACAAAGACATAAATTGTCATTTGTCATTATTTACAGGTTCTTCTGTTCTTATTTTACTGGTCGGTCCACTGCAGATCAAATGGGGCTGAATGTGGAACCTGAAAGAACAGGAGTTTGAGAACCCTGGTGTAGAATGTTGTGTTCCATGTGTCAGTGTGCTCACAGAGGAACAGAAGAGTTTTAAAGTCAGAGGCACATGAGTTATGTAATAATATGAGTTTGCCTGGTTAGATAGGAGTCACACAGATGTCAGATCTGAGCGGCCTAAGTGACCGGGGTCTGACAGTTACATAAGTGACATCATTTTACCACTACAGCCGTTTCTGAGCAAAGATAGCACAGCCTGGTCTTTTCTATAGAGGGGAATAAAATAACTACTAGAATACGGAGTACTTTCCCTGTTCGACTCTGAGTTGAATTAAACTCTAGTGCACTTACTGTCAAACTCCTGTTAGTTCAGTTCCACATTCAGCCCAGTTTGATCTGCAGTGGGTCAGAACCAGGAAAATAATAACAGTGGAAAAAGTAAAATTCTATTCTGATCAGGTTTACATCTACAACGTTTCCTTACAAATCTGAATAACATGAAAATCTTGAATTGTCTTAAGAAAAAGAAGTGCAATTTTAACGATATTCTGCCTCGTTTTATCAGTTTATCATTTACACATGTGCGTTACAATCACACAAAACATTTAGTAACAGGCAGAATATTGGTCAAATTACATTTACTTTTCTAAAGACATTTCCGTTTGTTCATATTTGTTCAGGTTATTCACATTTTTTGTAAAAGTATAGTTTGGTAATGTAAACATTCTGATAATATTTGACTGGTTCTGACCCAGTTGAAATCTAATTGGACTGTATGTGGAACCTAAATTAAAATGGTTTTAACACCACTGATTGTTCATATCTTCAGTGTAATTTTTGCATTTCACACATTCATCCCGATTCATCCCAATTGTTTGTTTGTTTGTTTATTTATTTCGAGCATTTACAGAATACATGCAAATTCCAAATTCCAAAAAAATCATTCATCTATACTCGAAAAGGAGTGGGAAGAAGAAAAACGTGTTTAACCCCCCCCCCCCATTCTCATCATCAAATAACTGAACAGAAGAACATGTTAAATACTGCCCCATGTACATGTTTGACACCTGTGCTCTAGAACAGTGTTTCCCAACCAGCGTGCCGCAGCAAATTAGTGTGTTGTGAGAAATGATCAGGTGTGAGAAATGATCAGGTGTGAGAAATGATCAGGTGTGAGAAATGATCAGGTGTGAGAAATGATCAGGTGTGCCGCGGAAAATGATCCA
This sequence comes from Sphaeramia orbicularis, assembly GCF_902148855.1. NCBI lineage: Eukaryota > Metazoa > Chordata > Actinopteri > Kurtiformes > Apogonidae > Sphaeramia > Sphaeramia orbicularis. The sequence goes on from NC_043973.1 coordinate 1,076,171, forward strand.
ATTTCAGCTGATTGGTGTAAACGAGCAGCGTGATTTAGAAACACACGACTGTACGCACTAGTGATCCACTGTGCAACAACAGTCTAATGTTAACCTTTGCAAAAGAAACAATAAAAACAGAAGTGACTGAACCAGCCCTGATGCAGTGTGTTCTGTTGATACCCCCGCCCCCCCACTGGTGATGCACGGATTAACGAGTTACTGCGAACCCCAGGTAATGGGGAGATATGCCCCCAGTACTATTGTACAACGGACCTCAATCCGGGGGTCCGTCCAAGGGGTCGCTGATGCACCCCTCTCAGCTTTCTTGTTCCAAATGCCCCATGACAATGTTGCCCGTGCACCCCAATGTGCCCCCCCCCCCCCGAAAAAAGACAGACTCAGCTGTTGAGGAAGATTCCTGTGTGTCTTTCTTCAGTTCCTGCTAGAATACTGTCTTTGTGTTCAACTGCACAGGCCCAGGTTTCACACTGAGGAAGGAAACAGAGACTAGATTTGGACTAAATTTACATAAATATACTTTTTGTGACATTTTTGTTTAGAGTTGCAACCGATTAATCGATTAGGTGCTGGAAGCGAATGCAAAAATTCACGATTCAATTAATCGACTCAAAGTGATTGGAGGGAAATATTCTATTGCAGTTTTCCTGAACTGAAGCTTCTTTGTGCGTCACAATAAACGTCCGTGTGAAACACAACAGTGGAACCAATGTTTAACAGCAGAGAAATGAAGGAAACAAAGCTGTGATTCAGGAGAACTGTGGTTGAATGTTTTTTTTTGTCACTTTGAGTTGATTAATGGTTTCAGCTCTAGTTTAGTTTGGCGGTGGGCTTTGGGATTTTTCAGTGTAAAAAAAGGGTGGGGAACACTGTTCTAGAGTATGGGGTAAGGTCAGTGTCAAAATATTCATGTGCATAAGATAGAAATGTGTGCATATTAGCCCATAGATGTGCCAAAAATAAATATTTGTAAACTCTTGAATGAGTTCAGTCGTACATCAAATGTATTGTGTATTTTATCGCAATAAAAATGAATCAGTTTTGACAAGAATTACAAACAGGAAACACAACTGTACGGTCGTTCTTTCTCCATCACAAATACGAATTCACCAGCGTGACTCTGCTGTCAAAAATCCGCCCCCCCTTCACAGACATGACTTCTGGAGCAGAGGATCCATGGATTCACAGACTGACCATGAGCTCAGGTTCCTTCTCTGTGGTCACAACACTGGACCAAGGTTCCCCGCAAGGTTATTATCGTTAACGAAAACTAACGAAATGACAAAAACTAGAGTTGAAAAAACATTTTCATTAACTGAAATAAATAAAAACTATAATTAAAAGAAAAAAACAATAACTGAAACAGTATTGTGTGTTTACAAAACTAACTAAAATGTATAAAAATTATGGATGAAATTCCCTTCGTTTTCGTCTTTGTCAATGTCAGATTGATACGAAATCAATTTATTTCGCTCTAGCAATTTTATCTAGCGGCACAATACGACACTTTTTGCTCCGTCACTTGTGTTCACTTGTGGTTTCCAGTCGTCTTCTGGTCCCCACTCTACCTGGAAACATGGAGACTAAAGCAGCAGAGTCCTGTCTGGGATTGATTTGAATATGACCACAGAGAAGAAGAGAAAAGAGACCACTGAACTACAACTGAACTACAACTGAACTACAACTGAACTACAACTGAACTAAACTACAACTGAACTACAACTGAACTACAACTGAACTACAACTAAACTACAACTGAACTACAACTGAACTACAACTGAACTACAACTGAACTACAACTAAACTAGAACTAAGCATTTAGAAAAAATTAAAACTATTAAAAACTAGTAAACCTGCTCTAAAAATGAATTAAAATGAACTGAATTAGAGAAAAAAAAGTGAAAACTAAATAAAACTAAACTACAATGAAAAATCCAAAACCATCAGAACCTTGCTCTGCACCACCAGCTCCTCTTTTCATTCCTTCACCTGAACCGTCTGAATATGATCATGAAAACAGAGCTTTAAACACACGCTGGTCAGGGTTAATTATTGATCTGTAGTGTTATTTGTGCAGTGGTCACTGACATTTACAGGGCTCATACTAAGGCTCAACTAATAAAAACTAGCAAACCTGCTCTAAAAACAAATTAAAACAAACTGAATTAGAGAAAAACAAGTCAAAACTAAATAAAAGTGATCTATAATGAAAAATCGGACCAATGGCCCAGTAGTTTACCGGCCAAATTCAAAGCTTTGGGAAATGTATCCAGATCCATTTATTCTCCCCCAGTTCTGTGTATTTATTCTATTACAGACATAGTCCATGTTTTGCTCATATTCAATCAGATCTGTAGAAAATTCAAATTCACACTTGATATCATTGAAACTGATTTATTGGATCAATCCACTTCCTATCTGTTATAATGGGAACATTTTTCAAGTCGCACCAAATCCAGAATCAGATCTGGATTGAAATAATTTCAATCCCTTGTGTTGACATCATCATACAGAAGCTGTATACCAAGTTTGAAGTCAATCGGAATTGTAGTTTCGGAGAAAAAGACGATTGAAAGTTTTGTAACGGACGACAGATGCTGCAGAACAACAACAGCTCATGGTCTGTCGACCGGTGAGCTAAAAATCTGAAACTATTAGAACCTTGTGTATGACTGAACCAGTGGTGGCTGCTGGTCTTTCAGACAGGGGAAGCTCATTGTCGCTTACATCAAAAAAATTGCCAAGTTCTTTAAACATAAATTCATCCCTCTGTTCCTTTTTCAGAAAATGCTCAGTGACCTTATCGTACACAGTCGGCGTCTTAGCTAGTTCACTCCGACCTAACTAACAGTATGATCGATTTAACTATCTACAAACGATATTAAACTGAACAAGAAATGATTAAATTATGGAACTGAAACAAGAAAACGTTGAAATTCTGTTAAATGTAAACCAGTTAGTCCAGTGGTTGTGTTTTCTTTCAGGTCAGTAAATGAACAGTTCATTTGGTTTCTGTGATTTCTCAGCAGAATGTGTGACGGTATTAAACTGAACTGTGTCAGTGAAGGAGCAGATCTGAAAACAGCTGTCAATCAAACCACATTCAGCCTTTGGACCCGTCCTCCAATCAGCACATAGAAGCTCAGCGTCCGGCCTGGCGAGCTCCGCCCACAGCTCCATTCACCCCCAGAGACGCCGAGCGTCTGGGGGCGGGACAACATGGTGTCATTTATCCAATGCCGGTCCAGTTCAGAGTCAGTCTAAACCAGTTCCACTCAGTCCCATTGAAGTGCATGGACGCTGAGCAGAGATGGAATGAACAAACACAGACACGGGAATGGAGGAGAAGTGAACAACATCCAGTCCACTGATCTGGGATCAAACTGATTCTGAACCAACTGGTCTGAGAGATGAACGTGTTCCAACACATTTGGAGTCAATGACATGAAAACAACTGAACAGATTTGAGCATTTAATGGGAGTCATTTTAGGGCAGATGAGCTTCCACTGCAGTCTGACACAAACACCTGTGGACTGAACTCATTCAAGAGTTTACACATATTTGTTTTTGCACAAGTACAGACTCATATGCACACATTTCCATCTTCTGCACACAAATACTTGGACAGCTTCCTTATCCCATACTAGAGAAAACCTGTTGTTGTTGCTGTTATCTGCTGCAGATGTAGGAGAACATCGTGTCCTCTGTAGAAGAGCAGTGCTCTGGTGTTGGGCTTAAGAGGCTCATCCATAATGTCACTAAATCCAGACACATATTGTTCTGGCCCTGACCTTTTCTAAGCACCGGGATGGGGAAAATATCATCTGTTCCTCCAGGGATTACTGGGCTGCAGTTATCATAAACACAGAATTACAGCTCATATGTTGTAAATGTTTCTGTAGTTTACCATACTGAAGCCACGCTGGCCAACAAGAAGTCCAGTAAAAAGGTCTACAGGTCTGGACCAGTCATATCTGAAAAGTGCAAAACAATCTAACCTCCTGGACCAAACAGCGAAAAAAAAAATGTAATTCTGTGCAGTGCATTATCAGCATATAGATAAAAGATTGAAGAGATAAAACACTATCCAGCACAGATTAAATAGAAGACAGGCGCAGAACAAATGTGTGTAATTCTGACTCTGGAGCAGTGCCACCTCCAGCCCTCTGCGGACTAACATCCACCAGCAGCAGCAGCAGCATTTGTCAGAATAAAAGTGGACGAACAGCGTGGTTTAATGCTCTTCCAGTTCGTCTTATCCTGTGAAGAAACTGCATTCCTCTGCCCTCCGTCCTGTGGTGCCCGTCCATTCAGTAACACTGTAATGTTCATTTTTCCAAATCTTTAATGTTCTTCTCAGATTAAAGTTTCCTTCAGACTTTCAGACAGATCCAGTTACCAATAAGATTCAACAAGAGATGTTCACAACTATGCCTTTAATTTAATGCCCAGAGTAACTGGGACTATTGGGATTTTTTTCCCACAATTATAACTGAGGTTTTAGTCGTTCAGGTTCCAAAACCAGTCTGCATTAAACAAGGACAGAGACTCTTTTCATGTTTCATGGTACTGATCATAGCACAGAATTGTCTTTATTATATTAGAAAGTTTACAGTTTCTTGTGGTTTGTTGAGTGCACAGACTGATTAAAGGGTTTCCATTAGTGGTGGGCGTATCGACTCTGTGGTATCGACATATCGATACTCACACACTACTCATTTGAGGATCGATTACACTAACAGTGGATCAATATTAATTAAAAAATGCCAAAGAAAAGCGCCTGTGTCACATCTGAATCTTACACTGCAGTGGTTTCCAACCTTTTTTGGCTCGTGACCCCATTTTAACCTCACAAATTTCTGGCGACCCCAGACGTTTAAAACTGAGACATTTTTTACTAAAATTAATTAGTTTTTGATCCTGTAATAGTTTTCTATCCTCTGTTTCAAATCCAGGTTAATTTTAGAGGACATTTAGTCTATATAATGTCTATTATTGTGGACAGAGGCAGTAAATCCAGTGTAGATTACTGCACAAAGGGTCAGGATCTGTCCAGTCAGTCCAGCTGGGTACACAGGGAGGACAATTAATACTGAACAAACAAGAACTGAAACTAGGAATTATGAAAGAGCTGCAGCATCTGAAACTGACCACAGTGAACATCTGACACAGAAACAGAAGCACAGTGCTGCAGTTTTTCAACAGTTTGTCATGTCTTAGATTGGGATTGTCTCTGTCAACTCACTATATTTAGTTTATTAGTAAATCAGGCGACCCCTAGTGGGGTCCAAGGTTCGAATAGTTTTGGATTTTTCATTCTAGTTTAGTTTAATTTAGTTTGGACTTTTTTTCTCTAATTCAGTTCGTTTTAATTCGTTTTTAGAGCAGGTTTGATAGTTTGTATTAGTTTTGTTTATTCTCTAAATGCTTAGTAGTAGTTTAGTTTTAGTTTAGTTGTAGTTTAGTTTTAGTTTAGTTGTAGTTTAGTTGTAGTTCAGTTGTAGTTCAGTTGTAGTTCAGTGGTCTCTTTTCTCTTCTTCTCTGTGCTCCTATTCAAATCAATCCCAGACAGGACTCTGCTGCTTTAGTCTCCATGTTTCCAGGTAGAGTGGGGACCAGAAGACGACTGGAAACCACAAGTGAACACAAGTGACGGAGCAAAAGTGTCGTATGGAGACAGCACAGAAAACTGAGAGAGACAAAGAAATCGATTTTGTATCAATCCGACATTGACAAAGACGAAAATGAAGGGAATTTTATCCATAATTTGTATCCGTTTCAGTTAGTTTAGTAAACACACAATACAGTTTCAGTAAGTTATCATTTTTTTCTTTTAATTTTAGTTTTTGTTTATTTCAGTTAACGAAAATGTTTTTACAGCTCTAGTTTTCCTCATTTCATTAGTTTTCGTTAACGATAATAACCTTGGTGGGGTCCTGACCCCAAGGTTGAAAAACAGTTATAGAGTAACTTACTTTAAGGATTTGGTCCAACCCCCTGCCCCGGCAGCATAAAACTGAACTGGTCCACCCATGTCATGTGACCTGAAGTTCAGTGCTTCCTGTTGGCTGTTTTGAGCCTGTTAGCAGCACTGCAGTCTGCGTCTGCATGTGTCTGAAAGGGTTGGGTCCTCAGGTACAGGAGCCTATCAGATGTTGGCCCTCAGCGTACACTGTGCGACTGTTCAACTCATGTTCATGTTGAAGCAGAAGCTGTGTTTTGGTGGTTGAGTTCCCCTCGGTCCTCGGTGATGCAGAATTGCTCTGGCTTCCTGGACGTTCTGTGCTGGAATAAGAGTGAATGTGACCGTTGTGCGATGTCAGGATTATCATTCCACTTCCCTCCAGTATCAGTGTGGGATCCTTGTGAAAGTCCACCCCGCTGAAAGAACAGTAGCTGAGCTTCAAACTACAAAGACAGGCCTTCTTCTGTACCACTGTGTGCACTGATTTAGTCAGAACAGCTCCTCTTCCATATCCATAGTGGATGGTGTAGGGTCTTCATGATGAGAGAACCCTGCAGACCACTGGGGTCTTATGTACAGGAACCAGGCCTGGTGTCTACCACAGCATCAGGACCCTCTGCAGACCCAGGCTCATCCTGACGAGGGTACAGACTGAACAGAAAAAAAAACAAAACTTTTTTTGATTAATTATTATTTTTTGCAGAAGATAACTGGGCCACACGCCCCCCCGTTTGTTAAACTTTAGCAGTTCCTATTTGTCTCCTGGGAAACAAACAGAACCGCCCATGAACAACAGTAAAAGGCTGTTTTGGCATCTGTTTGTTCTAAATTAAGACCCCCTTAACTGAAGCCTCTCTGTTTTTTCCAGCCTTATGAGTCCCCAGTGTCCCATTCACTTTAATATCACACTTCTGAAATAAAGTTCTTTCACAAACGCTCCTCAATACTCGCCTGAACGACAGAAACAAATTAGGTTTTTTTTTTGTGGGGGTAGATGCATTAATGTTTTCCACTTAAGAGGCAGATATATTCAGATCATTTACTTACTGTGGCTGGTAGATTAGTAGATACAGTATTTGATGATACATTTCTCCCCCTGGTGCCATTAGTGGAAGTGATGCAGCCTGCAGCAGCCCCCCTCCCCCAGCCCCCAGCCCCCAAATCTGCATTTTTCTACCATTATAATTCACAGCGAAACCTTTGGAGTTTGCTTGAACGTTTTGAACTGAACCCAAGTGGGAAAAAAATAAAATGTAGCTTTTTTTTTTTTTTTAATCTTTGAATCTGTTTTTATGTGGCTTTTAATCCAGATGTCTAACAGACTTTTCCAGTCTGTGCTGTGCCACTCTGTTGGATCCTTTTATGTGGCTGATGTGTGTCTCACATGGCCACCCACGGTGCTGCTCAGCTGTGTCAAGTGTTGTTGTTCTCACTTTTCAGAGGCATCGCTGCAAAGTGGTGTTTGCTTTAGGGAGCAGTAGGCGTGTGGGCATTTTACTGTATGTTTATTAATGAGCTACGATACTGACGAGGGTTTGAAAGCAAAAAGGTCAAAGGTACACACGGTGGACTTCACCAACACCCTCTTGTACTAACGAATATATTCACATAAATGGCATGTGTGTTTTTTTTAACAACTCGCCTTATTCAGATTTTTTATAATTTTCTTTCATGTACAAATTAAGGCTGTCAACGTGGATGAATTCATCCTCCTGATGAATGTGATTGTAAATGTTAACTCCATGAACCCATCTGCAGCAGAATGACTGTAGTAGTCGTAGTAGTAGTAGTAGTAGTAGTAATAGTAGTAGTAGTAGTAATAGTAGTAGTAGTCGTAGTAGTAGTAGTAATAGTAGTAGTAGTAGTAATAGTAGTAGTAGTAGTAGTAGTAATAGTAGTAGTAGTAGTAATAGTAGTAGTAGTCGTAGTAGTAGTAGTAGTAATAGTAGTAGTAGTAGTAATAGTAGTAGTAGTAATAGTAGTAGTAGTAGTAGTAGTAGTAATAGTAATAGTAGTAGTAGTAGTAATAGTAAAAGTAGTAGTAGTAATAGTAGTAGTAGTAGTAGTAGTAGTAGTAGTGGTAGTTTTATTTCAAACACATAGAATCATCAGATAACAAAAAAAATCATACAACATGGTCAAAAAAAAAAAAAAAAAAAAAAATTCTGGACTCGAAAAGGAGTGGGAAGAAGTATAACTTATTGACTCCACCCCCTTTTTACAAACTAATAATCAAACTAGATCTGCTTCCTTTGCTTTGTTAACACACATTTTCTTCTGGATATTTTTACAATAACACAAAATATCCATACATTCACATAGGGCTGTGTAATTAATCGAAATTCAATTACGATTTCGATTATTACACGCAACGATTACAAAAATTATGTAATCGAGAAAAAACGATTATTAATTTTGAGTCGTTTTAATTCACGCGCACGCAAGCTCCCATGAGCTGCTCAGCCCCGCCCCCCTCTAAGCTACAGCTGCCTGCTAGCCGGCAGGTCCACCCCAAGAGGACAGTTGGACCTAACGGTCTGGAAAAACGGCAGGAGAATCACAGCAGAAGTGCTTGGTAAACAAAAAGGCAAGTCAGATTCAATTGTATGGAATCACTTTGGGTTTGATGAAGAAGACGAAGAGCAAAAACACATCACGTGCAAAAAGTGTTTGGTAGTTGTGTCCGCACCGACCGCTAACACAACAAACCTTTGTAACTATCTGAAGTTTAACCACCGCCACCTTTATCATATTCTTTATCTTATGAAAAACTAAAACGCATAAAAACAACTTCGTCCGCAATGCAATCTTCAGTCTCTGAATCTCTTTACGCTGCAACTCCCGTATTAACCTAACCCTAACCCGTATAACCCTAACGTACGTTTTCTACAGGGTGTCCCAGAAGTCTGCATACATAGGAAAAATAAACGTTTCTTGACATAAACCATTTTTATTTCTATAATATGCTCTATATGACTGCCATTTTGTCGGGAACACATTTCAGTGCGTGTCCTCCACTGCTGAAGAACTATAAAGAAGAAATATAAAGAAATACATGTTAGAACCATATGTGTTATGTCTCCTGTGTATGGAGACTTATGGGACACCCTGTAGATGGCTGATGTATACAGAAGGCCTTAACTGAAACCTCACAGCACGCCACTGAATTTACTGTTTCATACTACACTGAACATACTTGAATTTATAATTTGCACTTTATGTGAGTTTTTTTTTTTATTGCTACAGTTCTATGGCAAGTCTATAGCAGTTTAATTCCAGTGCACTATTTGTTTACAAAAGGAAACATACTTGAATTTACAGTACACTTATTTGATTTCAAAGATTTTTTTGTTTTGTACAAAAGTGAAAATACTTTGTTTTAGTGGTTAAAAGCTTTATTTATGTTTAAAGAGTATATTTTACATTGTTTTGCAAGAAAAAAATAAACAACTTTAAGGTTAACAAATAATCATTTTTAATAATCGTGATTTCAATTATTGCTAAAATAATCGTGATTATTTTTTTTTCTATAATCGAGCAGCCCTACATTCACATCCACTTCTTTAGTCACCTCACATACAATCAGATTTGCAAAATCAACCGTTTTTAATATAGACTATATTTATTTATTTATTTGTTTGTTTGTTTATTTATTTTCCATTGTTTTTATTGCAATTTTTGTTTTCCATTCAACAAAACAGTGTCTTCTAAAGACTGGACACAAAACAAAATTATTACATAAGAAATAAAATACAAAACACAGCTTGACACAGAAGGTGGTAGGTCAGACTTATAATGTATGGGAGTTCTATTTATGAATATCATTTAAGTGCACAACAGTCCTTTTAATCGGGTAGAAGAGAGGTCCGGTCCAATATAGTCCAAAAATGGGCGCCACACTCTGTAGAACTGATCTGCACTGTTGTGTATGATACTGGTCAGATATTCTAGGGGAATCAGTTCAGAAATTATTTTACACCAACCACAGATAGAAGGAATCTTGTCACTGACCCACTGCAAAAGAGTATTTTTCCTTGGTGCAAATGTCAGAATATCCTCCAGTCTTTTTCTGGCTGCTGTTTGCACATATTTACTCTGAAGACCCAGGATCAAGGACATGGGGTCCATTTCTATACCAGTAGGAAAAACTGTCTCCATTTCACATACAATTTTATCCCAGTATTTATGCAGTTTAGGACAAGACCAGAAACAATGAGTTCAGGTTCCCACATCAGTTTTACACTGAAGACACAAAGGGGAAAGAGAGCAGCTGAAGAAATGCCTGCAAAGAGAGGAAGAGACTATAATATTTATATGCACTTGAAATATTTACTCCAAATACAGTGATCAATAAATGTGATCATAATGTCTTGTTTTATGTGTACTTCTGTGTTCTAACTAGAGTTCCACTTATTCAGATAATGTTCTATATTACTATACTGTGAACGTTTCCACACATTTGGCTCAGTTTGTCGCAGTAGAGTTAGCATTAACGCACATGAACTAATGGTCAGCTGGTCCGGTGGTGACAGGCAGCAGAACCCACCCATAAAGATGGAAGAGCAGAACCAGCAGGTGAGCCCTCTGGGTGGAAATATGAGAGAAAGAAAACAAGACGCAACAGCTGGGGACAGTTGGAACTGTTGAAGGTGTTTAATAAACCTGTTCAGTCCAGATATAGTCACTTCTTTATTGTGTTTGTTTGCTCATGTAAAATGAAACACAATTAATATAGATAAAAAATGAACAATATTATGTGACGGAGTGTCCCCTTTACTGAGTGTGGACAGTGCACACACACACACACACACACACACACACACACACACACACACACACACACACACACACAGTTCCATGTAGTTCGTACGAGGGTGCACACTTGTCCGTTCTACACACCAACATACGCACACATTCAACACATCCATGCTTGACACTCACCACACACTCTGCTTCTCCTGAGTCAGACAAACAGGGGCGTAGCTAGTGCCGTCGTGTAATAAAGGGGGGCCGGGCGGGAAAATGGCCCCCTGACCATTTAATTGGTGGTTTATTTCTCTGCTAGTGAGTGGTTTGTGATAAATATAGTGGAAATGTTAAAGAGGGTATTTTCTTTATTTCCCTGGTGTTTTGAGGTTTCTTCTTTTTGTGATTTTCTGAAGAAAAATCATGTTTGTGTAATTGATTGCTGTGGGTCATGCCCAGTGGGAGGGGCTTTTCCCTATACATGTCAGCCATTTTGGCTTTGTTGGGTGAGTCTGATAGAGCTGACAGCACATTGTGGGTGTTTGTCAGGCTACGAAGAGGTTTGGACTTTTCTTTTCCTTTTTCCGTTAGCTCATGTAAACAGCTGTCACTGTTTGGGAGAACTGGAATAAAAAAAGCCTTAAAAGGAAGACCTTCATCTTTTTTTGTTTTTCTTCGACTAGCCATGTTATTAAGTTTACAAGTTGAGCCACGCTACATATTTAATCGTAATTAATTTAAATTAATCCACAGCAGCCCTGTGATTAATCTGATTAAACATTTGAATCGTTTGACAGCTCTAGTACAGGACCATTTTACCCAGACCAGTAAAACTGTCTGATGTAATTCCAGCTGAGGTTTTCCACATGACTGTGCATTTCATTAGTTTGATTTTGACTTTAAAAACCCTTTACACCTCACTGTTTGACACAGCTGGTCACACACATGTCGGCCGTCATGTTTGTGCAGGTCACAGTCATTTCATGATAAGGGGTAAATGTATTTGATTCAAACTTTGTTGCCAGCAGTGTATTGACTCACCTCGACCTCAGTCTGTCAGGGATGCAGAACAGTGTGTGGACTCTTACTTCTAGTCAAAATTCTTGGACGGGTAATATAATACACCTCACACCTCACTCCTACAGGTTGAGCCCCCCCCCCCAAATTTAGAAGACAAAAACAAGCCGTGCCACTGGCGGCCTCAGTACAGAAGAGCACATCCCACTTTCTGCTGCTCGTGTGCTTCCAGTTCTTTCTACATTGTAAAGGATGAGCATTTTTCCTGCTTTTCTTCCCCTGCGACTCCATCTGGGTATTGTTGTGATTGTAACAGCTCCAGGTAGGCGTTGCAGGCCGTGGGTTTATCAGAGGATTTTCATTGTAAAGGGCTTTTGCTGCTGCTGAATACAACAGCACAGACGAGAAAACCAGATGAATTACCCATATACAGCTGTATGAAGCCAGGGAAACTGCAGAGTCAAGCACTAAAGGCAATCCCTTTCACCAGTGATTTTTAATTTCAGGCGCTGATTGTAGCAAGTAGTGAAATAATGAACGGACAACGCAGTATCCTGCCACTAGAATCACTTTATAGAGATGGAATCAACTAGATGAACCCATAAAGACCCAGCGCTACTTTTACAGCAGTTCCCAAATGAATTTTACTCTATTTAACCTCTCTGAACCTTGTACAGTCTGAACCATTAAATCATTGACAGAAAAGTCCAGTTGTTTGAAACTGGAGCCTTTACTGGTCCTTCTGAACAACCTAAATAAATAAATAAATAAATAAGTATCATATTTGATCCATTGGGTCTCAATGCTGAAAAATTATTATTTTTGAACAAACAAAAACATAATAAACTAATTAATTCCTTTTCTAAATGGTCCCAGTTCTTCCTCCGTCCTCATTAATGTCAGTCTTGCAGTGTCACTGGAAAGGCCTCTGGTGAATGAACTCCTCCCCCTGGTGGATTATCTGTGTATTGCATGTATCTAATTGTATACATCAGGTTTTTCAAAAAAAAAACATTACACTGATCATGTAGAGGGCTTCAGAACTCATGGATCAAATATGATATGCTAGGTATTATAGGGATAAATGATTTATCACCATTTATGAAGGTATTATCCTCTGTCTTTTGCATTTCTTCCATAAACATCAGGTATTTTCCCATATTTTTTTTACTGATTGTGTTCAGAAAACCTCCGATTAAAGTTAATTGTCAAACTAGGAAAGCACTCACAGAGCGCAGACATCCATCAAAGCAGATCAGCCCCCCCCCACCCCACCCCCCAATCCCCACCAAAATGTAATCATTTATTCCTTGTGTCAGTATCAACACTTCCTGAAAATTTCATCCAAATTCGTCTATAACTTTTTGAGTTATCTCGCTAACAGACAAACAGACAAACCCTGATGAAAACATGACCTCCGCTGTTCCTTGACGGAGGTAAACATCAGAAACAGAGAACAGTGAAGAAAACGGGACTTTTTCAGTAAATCTGTCATTAACTGAACATAACCCCAGTGTGTCCATCCACTGTCACTGATCCAACTCCATGGGTTTGACTGGTGGATCAGTGTTGGAGAAGATGATGGTGTTTCCACGGTAACTACTAGGAACGAAGCAAAAAAAATCTTGAATTAAGCAAAAAAAAAAAAAAAAATCTTCCAGTGGAACAAGTGGAAGTTATCTTGGTAAGATTTTCCAGATCTATTGTCTAAAAATAAGATCTTCTATTTCATTTAAAAGTTACTCTTTAGGTCAGGGGTGTCAGACTCATTAAAGGTCAGGGGCCACATTCAGCCCAGTATGATCTGAGGTGGGCCGAACCAGTAAAATAATAACACAATAATATAGAAATAATGCCAGATCCAAACTTTTTATGTCTAACTTCTATGTTTTTAGAGTGAAAAAAGTAAAATTACATCATGAAAATGTTTACATCTATGAACACACCTTAAAAAGATGTGAATAACCTGAACCTGGAATTTCTACTTAAGAAACATAAGTACAATTTTAACAATATTCTGTCTCAGTTTATCATTTCTACATGTACATTACAACTTACAGATCATGGTGGTTAACAGCAGAATACGACTAAAACTGCACTCTTAAAATATTTCAGGCAGTTCATATTTGTTCAGGTTATTCACATTTTTTGTGAAAGGATAGCTTGTAAAATGTAAACATTTTCATGTAATTTAACTTTAACCCTTTCATGCACAGTGGTCACTCCAGTGGTCAGTTCTTCTCCAGCTGTTCTCTTGTATATTCAGGGGTTTTGTTGTTTTATTTGCGTATCAGCCAACACAGTGGACACTTATCCATCATCCTGTACACTGCAGTTCATACCATTACTGTAACTTTGCTGTTCCAGATAAACCTGATCTGCACTAACATGTTTGAGTGTAAAAAAAAAAACCCTGCTAATTGTTATTAGACTGTAATTAACAGGGGTTATTTTTTGTTGCATTTTTAAACAAAAAGTTGTTGTTTTTTTGCATGTTAACTCCATGAAGTGAGTAATAACTAGTATTAGAGTGTGTTAAAATGTGACAAAACATCAGATTGGCAGCATTAAAAATGTTTTTATTTCAGTTTTCGCACAGTAGATCAGTGAATACTGTTTTTTTTGCTTCTAAAATTAAATGCATGGTGTCCAGGTGAGTGGACATTTTTGTAACTCCATGAAAAATAGGTTAATAATTTTTTTTTTTTTTTTTTTTTTTTTTTTTTGGGGGGGGGGGTCATGCCCTAAGAGGAATAAAAATCACTCTTCTCATAATTTCTTCTCATAATTCATGCATGAAAGGGTAAAAAAACAAAACAAAACACTAAAACAAAAGGTAAATTGGAGTTGTCATTATTTCTAGGTTATTATGATAGTATTTTAGAGATGTGAGCCACTTCAGATTGAACTGGGCTGAATTTGGCTCCTGAATTAAAATGCTTGTTAATATCTTGAGTGTAATTTTTTGCATTTGCAAGTTCATCCTATGGGCCGGAGTGGACCCTTTAGCGAGCCACTTTTGGCCCACGGACCGCATGTTTGACACCTGTGCTTTAGGTGATTATGTCCGATTTTAAGTGTGATGAGATATTTGGACTAGAAATGAGAAAAATACAGGTGGTCAGATTTAGAGTTTTGCAGTGTGGGTCATATGTGATGACCATGAAAAGACGACAAACTGAATTTGCACCAATTATTGACATGGGTTGTTAGGATGAATGGATCAGAAGTTATTCAGTAGTTTATACTGGTAGACGGTTTTGGTTGCCAGTGGTTGTTTGGATCTTTCTGGGTTAAATGACTGGTGCTATCTGCAGGGCTGGTGGTGTGGCTCTGGACTGTCGCTGCCATATGCTGGTCTGGAGGCCGATCAGATTCCCTCATCCTGTGCTATTAATTATGTGTCAAAGCCGTGCTAATTAAAGTGAGAGAGCAGAGCTCCTGCGATGTCCTCACCTTCAGGGTATTGGTTAGCAGCTCTGCATTCCAATTAATCAATTAACAAGTCGAGCCACATGCAGCTGTAGAAAACGCAGTGTATCCTGATGAATAATTCAGCGGTTTTCATCAGCTTGTTGGAGAATATGAATTCAAATTTGGAATAAAAAGAGATAAATGTTGTTTTCTGGGTTTGGGCAGTTCCATACAGCTGTTGCACGCTGCTGTTCTTTTCTCTCAAATGACCATAATAGCTGGATTTTTCTCAGTGCTCACTGATCATTAACTGACCCAGACTGAACTACATATTTATATAAAAAAAGCAAAGTGAATCATCCTATTTTATATCATTAAGTTTGAAAATGAGTTTTTTTGTGCCATAATCCACAGCACTCAGAAATCAGGGATCATGACTTGAGTGAAGTGCTTGTTTTGTGAAACGGCAGCGTTATCTGACAGCTAAAATGAAATGGGTTCACCAGGAGGGAATTTTAAACATTAAATGCTTATTACTGGCTGTCTGCACGGCTGCAACTTGAAGCAATAGGAGATGTGTTTTAACTGGCAATGACAGCCGGTCGATCCATCCATCACTTTAGGTCCAATAATTAAAGTGCTCTGAGTATATTAACATCCAGTTGGTTCAGGAGTCAAACTAAGCCTTTGCAGTAGTCAGCGTTTTATTGACATTTGGCAAAAACTAAATATAATGCCTTTAACTGTATTGTCCTAGAATGTATAGAGTATACTGCAGCAGTACAGTGAGTTTACATGTATGTTCTGTCAGAGGAGGGGGCTTAAAGGAGTGATATTTGGAATTCTTCCTTTTCCCACATTTCCCTGTGGTCTCCATAAACTGTAAATGCTCTGTTTGGATCTGAATTCTTCATTCATTCAACTCCACAGGTCCATCTTCAACCCTATTTCTGAGTAATGACACCAGAAAGGTGGTCTGGAGCGCTGGCCCTTTAAATGCACAGGAGACACTTCAGGCCCCGCCCCCTCCAGGTTGTTGGCTGTGCCGCTCTGTCCTGTTCAACAAATAACTGAACATTATGGTAATGGGGTCCAAGTTTGGACATATTTTCAGTCTGGAATACAACCACTGATGACGACAAACAATTATGGAGAAAAACTGGAGAAATGTTGGACTGAAGTCTGGACCTGATATGAGCAAATGTGGAGACGGAACGAGTTAAGAAGGAATTCAAAAAGGTTGGAGAAATCCACTGGATTTTTGCCCAAATGAATCTAAAGATAGTTTTTCATCAGCTGAAGGGTTCAAATTCAAACAGTCTGAAGTATTAGGGTCCAAATACACAAAGAAATGAAGCCCAGACTAAGAACAGTGGGTTCAGACAAATATGAACCCTTTAAGTCACAGTTTGTCAGACTGAAAACTTACTGACTTTGACTTGAGTCAGATGAAAAGTCATCTTGCTCAGGAACATATTGAGAAGTCACATTTGATTTTTGATACACAATTGGATGATTTGTAAAAGAATGTGTGTCAGTCAGAGGTGTTTTCTGTCAGACTGCAGTGGAAGCTCATCTGCCCTAAAATTATGAAAATTAAATGCTCAAATCTGTTCAGTTGTTTTCATTTCATTGACTCCAAATGTGTTGGAACACGTTCATCTCTCAGACCAGTTGGTTCAGAATCAGTTCGATCCCAGATCAGTGGACTGGATGTTGTTCACTTCTCCTCCATTCCCGTGTCTGTGTTTTCTCATTGGTCCATGCACTTCAATGGGACTGAGTGGAACTGCTGGAAACTGACTCGAAACTGGACGATCATTGGATAAATGTCATAATGTTGTCCCGCCCCCGGACGCTCGGCGTCTCTGGGGGTGAATGGAGCTGTGGGCGGAGCTCAGCCAGGCTGGACGCTGAGCTTCCATGTGCTGATTGGAGGACGGGTCCAAAGGCTGAATGTGGTTTGATTGACAGCTGTTTTCAGATCTGCTCCTTCACTGACACAGTTCAGTTTAATACCGTCACACATTCTGCTGCGGAATCACAGAAACCAAATGAACTGTTCATTTACTGACCTGAAAGAAAACACAACCACTGGACTAACTGGTTTACATTTAACAGAATTTCAACGTTTTCTTGTTTCAGTTCCATAATTTAATCATTTCTTGTTCAGTTTAATATCATTTGTAGATAGTTAAATCGATCATACTGTTGGCTAGGTCGGAGTGAACTAACTGTCCAGTCCCTGGAAAAGACGCCGACTGTGTACGATAAGGACACTGAGCATTTTCTGAAAAAGGAACAGAGGGATGATTTTATGTTTAAAGAACTTGACAATTTTTTTGATGTATGCCGACAATGAGCTTCCCCTGTCTGAAAGACAGCAGCCACCACTGGTGTCAATCATTGCAAACAGCCTCCAAATGAAAATAAGAGAGAGCCGAGGAAAGAAGAAAACAGTGGATTATTGGAACCCTGTGCTCCACTGGTGTTCATTTGTGCTTGTAGTTGATGGCTGTAGTTTCCATGATCATCAGAAGTTTGTGTAAATTGGACTCATCAGTTGGACGACCTCAACAATGACTTGACTCACAGATTCAGACTCCAGACTCAGTAGTTTCTTTTCCTTTGGGGATATGTGCAAAACTTTCCTGATATTTACTAAATGTTGAAAGAACAGAAGTGCGTAATGTCAGTTTTTCCATTAAATCAGAAATGTGATGATTTGTTATTGAATAAATCATATTTTTCTCCCTGACAGGCAGCTCCACTGTCATTGGGTTCACCACTATTTTATTGGAGTGATATTTTGTTTTTTTTCAGTGGAATTCTTCTTTTCCCTCATTTCCCTGTGGGCTCCATAAACTGTAAATGCTCTGCTTGGCTCTGAATTCTTCTGAAGATAGTTTTGCAGCAGCTGGAGGGTTCAAATTCAAAGTGTCAGAACTATTAGGGTCCAAATACACAAAGAAATGAAGCACAGACTAAGAAAAGTGGGTTTAGACAAATATGAGCCCTTTAAAATAAATGGATTAATTTAGCTGCATTAGCTGGTGTTATGTTTAGGTATCTGGTTAAAGAGCTTTTTTTTTTTTTTTTTTTCCAAGTTCATCTGTATCTCTATGTCTGTCCTGACTGAAAAAAGACAAACAAAGCAATGAAATGAAGCGTTAGAAGCAATAAATTCAAATTAAATTATGTCTGCCAGGTAATTAGCTTAGGTAAATGTAATTGTTTTGTTTATACTCTTCGTTGGTGTAGTATTACTGTTATCAAACACACTTATTGCATTTATTAAGTTGTTGAAATGACTTGATTTTCTAATTTCATTTTTAGCGGAAATGGTTTATGTTGTCAAATGAGATCAGGGTCACTTTGGTTGACCATGTGGTGGATTATTTGTTGACCATCCAGTCAACCTGTGACTCCTGCACATCTCACTCTGTGCGTTGGTGTGGATTTCCTGAACGGATGGGTGATAACTGGCAGTGTCAGTGCACAGGGTTCACACGTCTCATGGTCGTAGTCGTACTCACACACAAAAATCAGCAAAAATAAAAAAATGCACCACTGGGTGTTGGAGTTTGTGCGGGTTAGTAAAATGAACAGTGATGTTTTGGGCTGGTTTGATTGTTAGTGCTGCCGTCATTATCCTTCGTCCTGCTCCATGTTCTGAATAAAGTGTGTGAGCTGAGTGTGAGCAGCGCTGAACTCTGGGTCTGTGGGTCTTCCAGATCTCTGAAGTGCAGGACCTTCTGTTCACTGCTGTTTGTTAAAGTGATGGATGGAGCTCATCGGTATTCAGGGTCTCCAGCTCCGTCACCGACTCTGTGGCCACTTTGTTATTCAGCGTTCAGAGTGTTGAAGAGGTGGACAATGTGGCTGAGTGAGCGGTGGTCTCCTCCTCACTCCCTCCTCTGCCAGCTTCTACTCTGCCTATCATGTCAGCGGTGATTAATTGCACTTGACACTGCCAAGGCCTCGACACTCCACAGCATTTTTGTAATCTTTTGAGACAATTCACTGCTGCCAGCTTCATTTTTTTGCACCCCAAATGACAAAACCGATCCAGTGGATGAACAGATGGGCTGTAGACGAAAGATTTATCTGGTTTTCTTCCTCTAAGGACACATCAGATTCCAGATATTATTGAACATGCGTCTGATGAGAGGGTATTTCATAATTTATAGTCTCTGATTCTTAGAAGTAGAGGTCTACTTTCCACCGAGACTTCAATTATTATTATTATTATTATTATTATTATTATTATTATTATTTTAGTACCAAGCTGCAACCTTTGAGACTGAAAAATGAAACCAAAAACTGGAATTCCCAGTTCAGGCAGGTAAGATGACCATGTTAACTTCTCACAGCTCTACTGTAGTTGTAGTGTCGATCTTACGGTAACATAAGGACTAGGGATGGGAATCGATATGATTTTAACGATTCCATTATCGATTTTGCTTATCGATCCGATTCCTTTATCGATTCCGCTTTCGTTGTGCATGCGCGATGACGTCACGCGTACGCTGCATTGTTTTGGTCAGAATGTAGCCAACATGGTATTAAGGATTAAACGCTCCAAAAAGATGACACCAGGTCCACTTGTAATACTTACAAAGCTTCCATTTCTACTAAAGGGTGGAATCCCTTCAGTCTGCTCAAACATTTGTCCACAGCATGTGATTCATTTACAGGAATGTCACGTATTTGAGTCACTACTTAGCAGCGCTTGTGAATCTAGCGGCAGAGTGAACACCAGGCCGTCTTCTGGTTCCGGTGCAGGCAACAAACGTCCTGCATTAACTGTCTTTTATATTTACATCTCTGCACAGAAAGTATAACATATACAGTATGTACAAAGAATAAGAACAGATGATGCTGGGCCCGGTTCGGGGGGGGGGGGGGGGGGCATACAGTGAAAGTGAAACTAAAGACTCTTTACTAATTCCTCTGTTGCTGCATTTCCACTACGTGGGACCGGCTCGACTCTGCCCGTCTCCTGTTGTTGTGCTCCTCATTTCCTTTCCTCTACCTTCAGAAACTTGTATTTGAGGGGGTACGACGTTTGTTGCCCACACTGGAACCAGAAGACGGCCTGGTGTTCACTCTGCTGCTGGATTCACAAGCGCTCCTTTGGCAACAGTCAAAGGAAACTCTCTGGAAACTCTGTGGAATGAGCTTCTGACAGTGTGGAATGACACTGGGGTTGAAACTCACAGAAAACACATCGACACAATGTCAGAGAGATGCACTGCTGTGATTGTTGCCAAGGGGGGCCACACTAAATATTAGAGTGAAATGTAAAAGGACTGGACTGACAGATTTGTAGGTGAAATATTCTCAGTACCTTTGCCTTTACCTTTTGCAATGGCCAAAAAGTGAAATCCAGGCTGTGGGAACAAATAAACCACCAGTTTCTTCAGATTTGACAAGTGTTCTAATATTTTTGCACACCACTGTACATGTTTATACGAGTCTGTTTATCAGTAATTCAGCTACTTTTGTCCAAACATCTGGCCACATCTGGCTCCAAGCCAAATCACAAATGTCTTGCATCAAGAGAGCAGCTGAAAACCGACTGGTGAACACACGATTCATCTAATTCTAAACAGTATGAGTACACCCCACTCCGAAACAACCTTCACATAAACATACGAGCATGTGTAAATCTTACATAATTTAACCTTTGAAATCATTTAACATTTAACAGTACCTGTAATTTTTTGGGGGCATTTAATGTAATCTGTGTTAGTTTGCTGTGTGGTCGATGTTTGTGGTAAACTCGTTTAGGATTATTACCATCAGCCATCATAGTGACAAGGGCCACTATTTTCATACAGTCATGTTTTAAGAGATAAAGATAAAGACAGTTTTACTGCCATTTGCACTGGTTCATTTACAGTGCTAGTACATCAGAATTTCTGTAGTGTTGCTTTTGAGTTGCAAGGGAAAGAAAAAAGAGAGAGAAGTCTTCAACTGCATGCAGGCAAAACAAAATGTAGGATTAATGGATCAAGATATTTTCTTAAGATGTCACCAACGTTGCACTTAACTGTAGGAGAAAACGTGATTCAACAAGTAGATGAAGCTCATTTACTGGGTGTAATTGTGGATGGCACACTGTCGTGGAATGGCCAAATAAATAATATATTGCAAAAAAATAGGTTGGAGTATAGGAATAATTAGACACTAAGAAATGTATTCCCCAATGGTTGACCAAGCTATTAGTTCAGTCATTAGTATTATCTCATATGGATTATGCCTCAGTTGTTTGGTCAAATACTAATGAAAATAACTAACACATATTGCAAGTTGCACAGAATACAGCAGCACAAATTGTTTTGGGTTGAACGAACAGAACTAAGAGAACCACAATGCACAACAGTTTGGCATGGTTAACTGTAAAAGCTAGATTGAAATATTTTTTTATTATCATTTATTCGTAACATTATAGCAACACAAACTCCATTTAAAATGTAATGATCATTAAAACCTAGTGTGATTACAGCACTTTGAAAACTCACAGTGATACTGTTCATTTCCTGGAGAAGCAGCAGTACTCCAGGCGCTCATGTGCAGTTTGCAGTGTTTGGTCTCTGAAAACATGGAGGAAGGCATCTGCACAGACAGCGCTCCAGAGGTCCAGGGATTGCTCTCTCTCTCTCTGTCTCTCTCTCTGTGTCTCTCTCTCTCTCTCTCTGTGTCTCTCTCCTCTCTCTCTCTCTCTGTCTCTGTGTGTGTCTCTCTCTCTCTGTCTCTCTCTCTCTCTCTCTCTCTCTCTCTGTCTCTCTCTCTCTCTGTCTCTCTCTCTCTGTTCTCTCTCTCTCTCTCTCTCTCTGTCTCTCTCTCTCTGTCTCTCTCTCTGTCTCTCTCTGTCTCTCTCTCTCTGTGTCTCTCTCTCTCTGTCTCTCTCTCACTGTCTCTGTGTGTCTCTCTCTCTCTCTCGTCTCTCTCTCTC